>NC_056477.1:2926887-3002173 GCF_008729295.1 Plectropomus leopardus | reverse complement strand
CCCCCAAAAAAAGTTTTTTTAAAAAAAAATTAGTCTAGTAAAAAGTGTCCAGAAAACTGGTTTATAATTACTTCAATTTTGTATTTAAAATTATGTTTCAGAAAAACAAAATATTCATATATTTTTTTAAAACATTAACACTTTTATGGGGTAATTTTTCTTATTTATTTTTGTTTTTTACTCAATTTTGTTGTTGGTTTCAATAAATTTTTACTAATTTCTTGCTCCTTTTTGAATCATGTCTTGTTAAGTCGCTCATTGCCTTCTCACCATGTTTTTCAAAGAAATCAAATCAAATTACCCAGGTTTCAAAGGGTTAAAATATTAAAGAATATAGTTTAAGCTCACTGCACACACAGTTGAAGTTATTTTTTTCTCCCAGGCGGCATGTCACAAAGAGCGCCACGTATCCCAGAAGGCCGTTTCCTTCATCCATGATGTTCTGACGGAGGTGCTGACGAGCTGGGCGGAGCTTCCACACTTCCACTTTAACGAGGCGCTGTTCAGGCCCTTTGAACACATCATGCAGCTGGAGCTGTGTGACGAGGACGTGCAGGACCAGGTAAAGTCAAATCTCCAAATTTCAGCACTGTCTTTGAAACTACAATCTGATTTTTCAAAGCTCTACACAATGACCACAAAACCCATCATGCATCTCTGGCATTAGCAAACAATTCTTGCCAAAATCAGATTTTGCATTCACACAAACCATCATTTAAAAAAGCACACAAAGCACTGACTAAGCACATTTATTTCACTTGTGGCTTTTGCATTTTTGTGTGTGCGGCTCAACAGCAGTTTGCAGTCAGGTTTTTGTCATGTACATGTAGTAAACACACACAGACAGGAATCAAAATAGACATACCACACTGTCGACACACATAAGGAGAAAAAGTTAAAAAAATAAAAAATAAAAAAATTCTCAAAATTTTCTTGCTAATTTGGGAGGCCGTGTCTTGTTGAGTTCCTCATTGCCTCGTTCAAATTTTCTGAATGAAATAAAGCCAGTTTGCTCAGGTCTCAAAGGGTTAAATGCACTGACTTCAAGTATTAATGCTTCTAGAATCACTGTTACCATTTAAGCATTCAGAAAACAAAATCAAAATGCAGGAAATCTGTTCAAAGTGTCACATTTTGACATGACTGAATTGCATCAGTCAATAAATAAGCCGGTTCTCAGTGTTCTGCCACACAGCGTTGAAGATGTTTCTCTGCTTGTCTGCCTGCAGGTGATAACATCCATCGGCGAGCTGGTGGAGATGTGCTCTCCTCAGATCCTGTCAGGGTGGAGGCCTCTGTTCAGCGCTCTGCGCACCGTGCACAGCAGCAAGACCGACACCAAAGACTACCTGCTGGGAGAATACTCCATGGGTTCGTCTGTCAGGCTGTTTCAGACAATACACATATTTTATTACAAGTAAACACAGAGATGTGTCCTTTTTGTGTGCTTTTTTAAACCTTTAAAACATAGTTTGACATCAGTTTTCACAAGCTATTTGATATTTGATTCTTTCAAAAACATGAGGAAAAAAATAATTTCAAAAAAGAGAGAGAGAATTATTCGGAAATTATCAAAATCCTCCAGAAAAATGTTCAGAAAACTATATTTATAATCATCACCTATATGTTTTGTTGCAGGAAAAAAAATTAAACATTTTTAAAAAATATTTTCAGGTAATTTTCTTGTAATGTTTTACAGATTTCTTGCTTTTATGTGGACTGTGTGTTGTTAAGTTTTTGAAAGAACCAATTTCCTCAGTTTTCAAAGGGTTAAAGCAAGAAACAGCCCAAATATTTCACTGTGTTGAAAGAAATGAAAACCTCCAGGTATCATTTGTACTCATAAATACATGTGACTAAAATTTTTATCACGTCTTTCATTTTTTAAATTAATTTCTTCTTCATCTCTCCTTCTTTGCTTCTTTACTTCTTTCCTAACTCGTTTTTCTATCCTCTCCTCCATCTCCTATGCCTCAAACCTTCTTTCTTTCCGTCCTTAACTCTTTATTTACCCCCCTCTCTTGCATCTCTCCCTCTCCTTCTCTCCTTTAGGGAAGTCCCAGGCTCCAGTGTTTGATGTATTTGAGGCTTTCATCAACACCGACAACATCCAAGTTTTTGCCAATGCTGCCACAGACTACATCATGTGCCTCATGAAGTTCGTCAAAGGCTTAGGTTTGTCTCACTCGTACATGTTATTTTTTTCTGTTTGGGATTTTATTTCTCCTGGAATTAAGCAGTTAACTGTGAGTTTGATGTGCATGTGCAGCTTGTATCGTCACCTCTTTAATCCATGACAGGAGGGAAGGGGTTAATATGCATGTACATTCTCTCATTTTCTTCTTGCAAGCTTTGCTAAGGTTTCTGCAAAATTTGGATTTTAACATTTGATAGACCGGTGGCAAAATATTGCTGCAAAAAGCACAAATTAAACAGAAATGCATTTTCTTGTCAGCACTTGATCCATGTTGTGATTTTTTCTTTTACAAATGTCCACAATTTCCATCATAAAAAACTTCATCTACCATTAGGGTTGCCTCTTACTTGCTGCACAGCAACAGAAACATTTTAAACTGTTTTTTACCAAACAGTTATTCTCCGTGTGGCTGTCTGTCTGTGTGCAGGAGAGGTGGACTTTAAGGAGATTGGAGACTGTGTCCATGTGTCAGGTCACAGCTCCACTGACCTCTGCCTGCCTGCGCTCGACTATCTCCGCAAATGTTCGCAGGTAGGAACTTCTTGAGCTAATTATTTATTTTTTCCTGTTGCCCTCTTAAAACAATAGTTTTAGATTAACAGTTCTGGATAAGGAATCCGTTCTGCCTTTTTAAAGGTTCAGTATGTAAGATTCAGGAGGATTTAGAGGCAGTGAGGATTGTAGTTTACACCTGGATGGAATTCTTCTTCTCATTTTTATGACGAGCTGAATTATGTGCAGAAGTCTCTTTCTATCCAGAACAAACAGACAAGGTTAGGTTTGGCTTGTCAGAGACCTGTCGCACCTGCAAATCTGTGCTCACCTTTTTTCTTTGATAACTTTAGATACGGTTTTTTAGGAGGTTTTTATCAGAAGCTGCATTATCCGCAGAGGTCTCCTTCCCTCAAAAACAAACAGATCCAGTCATTTAAACCTGTGAAAACACTGAATAAAACATTTTCATGTCAAAAAATCTGTTTTTCTGACACTGCTCTTTGCAGAGGGCTGGCTAACTATGGTCACCGATACATAACGTGAGTGTCCCTATCTGGAGTCAGTGTTTGATTTGTCCTTTCTGGGCTACTGTAGAAACATGGCAATCTCAATACACGAGGACCTGCTCACTCTGTAGATCGACTCAGCTTTCCTAAGGGAACGAAAACACAAGGCTTTTTATTTTAGGGTGATTATACACTAAAGAAAACATACTTATTACATCATGTACCATTTTTGCCAAAATATCTCCCAAAATCCTGCACACTGAACCTTGATTATTAATTCACCAAGAAATCTCACAAATAACAAATTTCTTCTCAAGCGAGTCCCAATAAGTGACAAAATAACACAGTGTAGTGTACAACAGAGATTATTTGTCCAAATGTTGGTTGAGTAGCTACAGATAACAGACTTAATGAAGCGTTTGATTGACAGCTGCTGGCAAAGATCTACAAGATGCAGTCCAAGCCGGTGTTCTTGGGGGCGCGGCTCGCCAGCCTGCCAATGAGGTCGCAGGAACGCTCAATCAGCACTGAGGACGGGATGGACTGCGTCCTGCAGGAGTTTGATGATGACACAGGTAAAGTGTCCTCGTCAGTCCTTTTCTATCTGCTTACTTTCTGATCCTCTTATTTCCCCTCTAACGCTCCCGTCACTTTCCCTCTAACTCCAGCTGTGCGCTGCTGTGTTCTCCCTCCTGCAGGTCTGATCCAGGTGTGGATTTTGTTACTGGAGCAGCTCACGGCAGCGGTGTCAAACTGTCCTCGCCAACACCAACCTCCGACCCTGGAGCTGCTCTTCACTCTGCTCAGAGAGGTCACCACAGTGCCAGGTAACACACAGAGACACGTGTGGGTTTGACAGTGTCTCACAGTGTCCACATCAGTGGTGGAAGAAGAACTCAGATCCTTTACTTAAGTTAAAAATACTAATACCACCCTGTGAAAATACTCTGTTACAAGTACAGGTCCTGCATTGAAAAAGGTGCTTAAGTAAAAGTAAGTATAATCAGGAAAATGTCTTCAAAATTATGAAAAAATACACCCCAAAACATCTTACCCCCCAAAAAAACCCTCAAATTAGAAAATAAATAAATAAATGTTTTTTGTTTTTTTAAATATACTTGAATGTTCATCGAAATATTTGGTAATTGTAAGCCCAAAAAAACAATCCAAGCTGGCTTTTCTCAGTTTTTTCAAATTTGCTTTGCGGTTTAACTGTCTGTTGACACGGGTGTTGTCCAAACAAGCAAACCATCTTACCCTCCCAATCTGTGTCTGTGTCTTCTCCCTTCAGGTCCGGGTTTCGCAATCTTCTCCGTCATCCAGCTGCTGCTTCCTGTGATGTCACTGTGGCTGCAGCGTAGCCATGGCGACCACTCCTACTGGGATGTGGCAGCGGCAAACTTCAAACACGCCATCGGCCTGTGCTGCGAGCTGGTGGTGGAGCACGTCAACAGCTTCATACACTCAGGTGAGACACAGCTCTGCGTGTAAAGGGTTAATTCAGAGTGTTTGGGTGTTACAAAGAAGACGGCACAGATAGATAGATAGATAGATAGATAGATAGGTTGTAGAGATCTCCCGTGCTGACGGGATGCTTCTGAGTTTTCACAGACATGAACGTAAACTGTCAGTGCAACTTGAGTGGTTTGCAGTGGCATACAACTGAAAGGCTGTTATTCTAGTTTGTTACAAGCTGTTGTCTGTGTTTTCTTTTGTCTATTATGTTTCCACGGCTAACAGGTTTTTAATAATGAAGGTTGCCGGTGCCTCATTCACTCATGTGTTCAACCAATCACCGTTCACCCAAGTCTGAATCAGTCACTGTACGCTGACATCACTCATAGTTCCTTTTGTGCCGGCAGAGTATTTGCTCTGAAATAGGAGCTAAAAATTCATTCAAAACAGCATTTTAAGAGCTATGATTATCCCTACTTCATGTAGTGCAGACACAACAAAAATGACGGCTCCTAGAAATCTGAAAAAGTTCTTGAAAGGCCTACTGCTCCACAGGAACCTCAGCTACCTGCCCGTGTCGAGTGCCTTTTTCAGACAAGCACCAAATGTAGAGTCTGTAATGTTTACAGTGCAAAGCTTAGGTTTTAAAGGTCAAAAGCTCACTAATCAAATATTTTGAAAGTTTCAGTGAAAACCTTGAATAACTATGTGATATGATATACTTTATTGTCCATGCAGGGAAATTTTCACAGTCACAGTTAACTACATATAAACAAAATAGTCCAAGCTTTATCAGAACATGACAATAAATTCCACATGATCCAAATTGCACATGCAAAATATTAAACATACATTGCACATATTGCACGCGTCCTGTTGCAAAAAACAAACAAACATGGAACTGTTGCACAGTCTCTGCAGCTTTAATTTTAAAAGTTTAAAAGTGTGAGCGGTAGAAACAAACACGTTTTTAGTTTGCAGAGGGGAACTCTGTGTCGTGGATATGGATACAGAAACTGTCGGGTTGCAAACTTTGCTAGAATACATTTTAGTAGAATTTACATGAAACCTAACAAGAAATGAAATTAGAAGATGAAGAGAGGAAAGATCTGAAATATCTGATGGAATTTGAGCTTTAACATTCATTTGAACTGTAGAAAAAATGCATCTGTGATATAATAATGGAAACTGAAAGTGCACTGTCACAGATCTGATTAATTGTAATTGTTTGTGTCGTGTACAGTACGTGCTTGTGCACCGAAGTGAAGCAGAGCGTGATGAATGACCTGTTGTTCCACTGCCCTCCTCCTTAGTCTAATTAAATTGTAGCCATTTCCATCCCATGTTCTTACAGGCTCCGTCATGTGGTTGTGGTGTTTATGTTTGTGTGTTTTTTGCTTTTCTTTATTGCAGATATCGGTTACGAGTCTCTGATCAACCTGATGTTGAAGGATCTTTTCAAGCTCCTGGTGGCTTGTGTGTCTGAGCCTGCAGAGACCATTTCCAGAGTGGGCTGCTCCTGCATCAGGTGATGCCACAGAACTCATTTTGGGGTTTTTGTAGTCATTTGTACATCTGTGACTCAGATGGTCACAGATATGTTATGTATGTACGTTTCATACGTGAGAAAAATGCGTCATACGTCAGCCCTATATTTAAACAACAGTTTGGACAGTATGTTTGACTTTTCCAAACTTTTTGTTTGACACTGGTAGAGATATGTTCTCTGTCTGATCTCACAGCTGCTGTCCTGTTGTTGTCTGTCTCTGCAGGTATATTTTGGTCACAGTGGGTCCGGTGTTCACAGAGGAAATGTGGAGGTTGGCCTGCTGTGCTCTGCAGGACGCTTTCTCTGCCACATTAGAGCCTGTCAAGGTACACACACACACACACACACACGCACATAATCACACACACCTGACACTGCATGCAGATACCATGTGGTGTAATGAAATGACATACATGCTCCCATGTCACATCTCAGCCTTTCTACCAATGAAAACTATACAGTTAAGAAAATGAACAAATATCTAAACACACTCAACAGGCCGGTCCACTGTAGTAAACCACATAATCCATCCCCAATCTGAAACTGCTGGTTGGGACAGAAGTAATCTGAAAGCCTCTGCTGCTAATACTGTCAACATGCTGACACTCCACGTTAAGCTTGATAACCCCAGTTAACCTCACACACACACACACGCACGCACAAGCACACACACACGCACAAGCACACACACACAGACAGAGTCCTGCAGCTGTGAGCAACAACTGTTTGTTTCCTCCCTGTGCTCCATCATCTCTTCTCTCCGCTAAACTGATTAAAGAAAATGCTGCTTCAAAGCTCTCGTACCTTCTGCTGGTAATCCAGATCCTTTTGTGATGAGTGCAGCTGAAAGTTTGACCTTTCACCGAGCTTTTTTATGCTTGACTTTGAAGTGCATTACTGTTTTTCTACGAAACCCTTTTTTTAAATTTAAGAAAATATGCCCACTTTCCTAAATGTCCAAACATAAGCAGTAAAACTAATTTTAGCTTTAATAACACACAATCTGATACTATGTGAACAAAAAATAAGACAGATCTGACCAGGCATTTGATGCCAACTGGAAAACAACATTTTTTGTATTTGGAAGACAGACTGTATTACATATATCCAGCAAAATTAGCAATTATTTTTTGAAAAATTAGCAATGAAATAAATGTTTAAAAAAAGAAACAAAAAAAGGAAATGAACTGAAAAAAACCTAAAAAAAAAAATAAAAAAAAAAAAGAAAAGAAAAGAAAAGCATATCTGTAACACAATTTTGACTATATAATTATAAATAATATAATCATCAAGATATTTTTTGGACATTTTTCCCTTTTTAAAAATATGATTTTCTAATCATTTTCTGACAAGATATTGTCAGCTGATGAGTCAAAGATGTTTCAGGTGATCACTGATCTGCTGACTGGATGATTAAAACATTTCAGGCTGTGTTTGTTTATACGTAGAAAAGTTGTGAAGCTGCCATCGTACCTGATGAAGGCCGAAACGTCATTTTTTAAATTCAGTAAATATGTCAGCAGTAAGCAGGACAGTGTGCAGAGTTTCTCTTTGTCAATAAATTGCTCCTCCGTCATCCGTTCAGACGTGCAGAGACTCTCCTCAGCAATCAAAAAACATCAAATATAGATACTTTTTTGAGTTGTGTATCAAAAAAGTATCTAGTATACATACTAGTTAGTACATTCTACATACATTTCAGAATTAGCCAAAATTTACAGTTTAACATTTTTGGGGTTTGGTGTGTGTTTTAAGTTGAGCTGTAGTTTGGAGAACAGTTTCCCAGCCTGCTCAGGTTCATGAGGAAATTGGAGAGCGTCTTAATTTGTTAATGGTCGTACCTGCTGCGTTTTAGTCCTGCGGGAGATCACAGATTTAGAGAGAACAGCCTCAGCTGGAACCAGACCCCTGCTGTTCCACGTCAGCTGCACGGAGAACTACTCCTAACCTTGACTCTGTGTGTGTGTGTGTGTGTGGGCGCGCGCGCACGTGCGTGCGTGCGTGCGTGCGTGCGTGCGTGCGTGTGTTTAGTAAAGGTGACATCGCCAAGCATTTTATTGGTGGATGTTGTGTGTTCCTGCAGTTCTGTGGCAGCTGACTGACTGCAGATAAGCAGCTTTACAGATTAGAGCCACATCTCTGTGTTTGTGTGTGTGTGTGTGTGTGTGTGTGTTTCAGTGAGAGAGGAGATGATGATGATGATGATGATGATGATGATGATGATGATGATGATGATTTTACCACCATTGACATATTTTCAATCATTTAATCAGACTTTATTTGTACAGCACTTTTCATAAAAGAGAAAACTGTAACACAAAGTGCACACATACACACACTTACACTCAAGTACACAAGCACATGAGTAAAAAAGCACAACTTTCTAATTAATTAAAGCTCTAAAAATAAGAGTACTCATTAAAATGAGGAACGAACTAAGGAAGCACTACTAACACCAGAGGCAGGACAAAAACCAATGGATGAAAAATAAAAAGTAAAATAAAAAATTAATTAATCTGTGAAATACTCTAAGTAGTCGATAAAAGGTAAATAACAGGATAACAAACCAAATAGTAATTAATAAAAATTTTAAAAATAATTAAAATAAAATAAAATAGTTTTTCCATCTAGTAAAACAAAATGGGCTATAATGTAATAAAAAACAGTCAATAAATAAGTAAAGTTTAATTAAAAGCCAGACTAAAATATCCAGCAGATATGACTTTAGGACTGTAGCAGATTAAAATGAGTTGTGCTCATTTGCTGGGCTCTGTCTTTTGTGTGGTTTGCAAAGTTTTAAAAGAAAAAGGGATAATATGTAAGCTCTTTATTTTACTCTACTTTTACTTTCTTCTTAGTGAAGCCAGCTTTTTCTTTGTTCTGTTTTTTTGTTTTTTAATTAATTTACAACATTAAAAACAGGAACAGAAAACAGGCCAAAAGAAAACCTAGAAACCCAGATGGGCTTATAGAAATACTTCACGGGAGGCAATACAATAAATTACAATTTATACAAAAAAGTACAATACTTTGATAAAAGCAATAAACAATGTGGTCAACAATAAATGAGACAAGGATGTGGCGGAGACGAGCAACTGTGTCGTTCAGCTCGAGTGTTTATCCCTGACAAGAGTTTGTTGGGCTTAAAATTTCCCGTCTTATATTTAAAATCTATAGCTTAACATGCTTTGAGTCACATTGACAAACATGCAGTCATTTTGTTTACGTAACAGTTGTTGTGACAGTGTTGCGTGCTGGCATCGATGGCTTTGTTTCATGTGGTCCATCATATATATTTAGGCTTATGGCTCTTTATATAAGAGCTCCTCTCCTCCAGTGGCATGTCATATGTTTTTTTAATCTGTATTTACATATCAAACTGTAACTTAGAGTTGTTTGTCAGGCTGTTTTTCACGCTTTACATGTGTGTGGATACATCTCATCACATTTCTAATGGTAAAAATGGGATATATGGTAACTAATAAGTTATTTTTCCTACTGCTCATTGAGGATTTTTATAGACATATTCCTTTTGAGTTTAACTTCGAGTTTTAGAAACTTTCAGGGTCAGGACATCACATAAAGACAGTCACATGAGATTTGTTTGACTTATTTATTTAAATGAATGCATGATTCCTCACTGGGAAGAAGATAAAGTTAAATGGGTTTTTTTGAAGTATCAGATTTTTTTATAATCCGTTTGGAGGTCCCTCTACGTCAAGATAGGATTTTTGACAGTTTTTTTTTCTTTTTTATTTAATTAATTTAATTATTTTTATTATTAATATTAATATAATTTTTTATCATTATTCATTTTGCTTTGGGTGCCAGTGTCTCTAATCCTTGCGCTGCTGTATGTCCATTTTTTTATACTTAAGGAAAGTATTCGTATTGATAGTAACTGTTTTATTTCTTTTTGTCCAATCAAACATATGACATTTATTTATTTACTGTTTAATCTAGAATTCTCAGTGGCTCTGCATGAAGTAAAAAAAATTAAATTTGGATAAGTGAAAAATATTTGCTAAAATTCCCGGATGTAAATAAAATAAATCATCCATTTTTGTAGGATAGCCCTGAATGTAAAACTTACAGTATGCGGACATCAATCTTTAACATGTAGCTTATGCTTTCAGACACATCAACACGCAACCTTTGACTGCTGGGTTTATAGAAAAGCTGATTTCTGTTTATAATCACTGCATTCAGGTCACATCCAACATAATGTATGTGCTGTATTAAACTGTGTAATACTTTGAGTTAATCACGGTGGAAACCTACTTTTTTCATCGGCTTTCTCCACACGTAGTTTGGTGATAACTGCTGAGTCCATCACCATTTTACCAGACACTATTTCATATTAAAAAAATGGTATTATGAAAACAGGGGTTTGCATCATGCACACAGTTCTGGTGTACTGGAAGTCTCCCAGTAATCCAATTAAGACTTGTCCTCTGCTGAATAAAACATCAAACAGATGCAGAGGGAACTGCATGGTAACATCTCTCTGTGTCTCTCTGCAGAACCTTCTGGCGTGTTTTCATAGCGGATCAGACAGTTTTTCTGGAGACGCCTGCGAGGTGAAGGTGGCGGCTCCATCCCACTCTCCTTCAGCTGAGGCCGAGTACTGGAGGATCAAAGCGATGGCTCAGCAGGTCAGTAATGACTAAGGGACCGATTACGCGGCAACAGTTCTTGCATGAAATGTTAAATTTTTGTTGCAGTTTGGTCTTTTGTGTTTCGGAGGCCTGAAAACCCAAACTTTTGAAACCGAGTTCCAGAGCGTCTGTATCTTTTGAAAACAACACCCTTTCTGTCGCTGTGTAAACTGGCAGTGCGCGGATCGTGTGAGAAAAGAGTTGCACGGCAACACTTTGCGAATTACGTCTCAGACAAATAGCCATGCACAAGTTAGAGGACAACAATAACAACAACGACAGACTACCGAACTGTGTTAGTGCAGTTTGTGCAGCGGTGACCGCCGTGGCCAGAAGCATTATATTTTCAGGTTGTCTGTGCGTCCCATTCTTGTGAGCACTATAGCTTAAGAATGACCCGGGAGAATTTCTTCAGATTTGGCGCCAACATCCACTTTGACTCACTGATTAGATTTTGGTGGTCAAAGGTCAAGGTCACTGTGACCTTGCGTCTGTCTCATTCTCGTGAACACAATATCTCAAGAACACCTTGAGGGAATTTAGCACAAACGTCTATTTGGACTTAATGGTGAACTGATTAGAATTTGGTTGTCAAAGGTCAAACTCTGACTTGGGTCTGTCTCATTCTCAAAAATGCAATATCTCCAAAAGTCCTTGAGTGAGCTTCCTCCAATTATGGCACAAACGTCCACATCGTCTTTGCTGCTGGGGGAAAGATGTGTGTGAAGCATCCACATTTGCGGTAATTCTAGCTTCACAATTGAATGCATGACTGACGTGTCCTCTTTGTGTCCCAGGTTTTTATGTTGGACACACAGTGTTCTCCGAAGACGCCCAACAACAAGGAGGGCTTCGAGCACGCTCAGTCCTGCGTTCTCATCATCGAGCTGCCGACTGACCAGCAGTCCAACGGACACACGCAGAAGAGGTGAGCAACATGCAAACAAAACCACGCACAGACGCATCTTGACTTCATATGTGATGATAATTAACCAACAATATTTTCCAACTTCACACCCAAACTATAACGTTCCCCTGCATCTCTAACCTCAAAATGCATTCTACCCCAAAAATCTAACCAACAGGAATCATTATGATATTTTGTTACTGGGCTCTCGGTTTTTTTCTTTTGGTGAGGATTTTAAGATTAAAAGCAAACGCTGAACATCGGAAGTTTTGTGAGATACAAAAAAAAACATTATTCAAAAGTTCATCTGGCTTTCTTGAACTACCGTGTATAAATTTAGTACATGTTTAGAGACTAATCTGAGAGAATTAACAGATATAATGTAATCCAGTTTGTGCATATTGCTGTTTGCATATGCAAAGTCAAATTGTGTTTTAAAAACAAATTTTAAAATTTGCGCAACATTTTTATGTGCTCTATTTCACTTTTTGGATGCCTGTAAAGCCGAGATTTTAGCCGTTGTCCACAACATATAATGAAAGACTGCTTCTGTTGCCTTTTGTGTGTTTTTCCAACATGCAGCATGAAAGTGCATTTTGTCTTGCCTTTGTGATCCATCTCTGAAAATGTGTCCGGCTCGTTAGTTGACAGCTGTTTTGCACTTTTTAGATTAAGTATTGGATGGAGAATGAAGTATGTTATTTCCTCTGATAGTTTGTTTTCACTTGTGCATTTAATAAAAATAAAATTAAAAAAAGAATAAAAATGGACACGCAATTTTCTTTTTTTTTTTTTTTTTTTTTTTTAATTTAAAAACATGATCGGAGACAGAAATACAGCCAAATTAACTGAAAGCTAACCTTCACTAACTGTCTCTGCTTGTCTCTCTGCTGCTGTGGCTACAGGAAAATTGGGTAAGGCTGTTTTCTGTGACATTGTATTTGTCACTTTCAACAATGTGAATAATGTCCACACAAAGAATGGCTCTGCATGAGTCTGTATGGTCAAACTAACTTATCCACCTGTAGAGCTGCACAATGTGGAGAGAATATGCACTGTGTGATAAATGAGTCGGATATTGTTGCCATTAGTTAAATCCCGAAAATGAGGTCGGATTTTCTGTGTAATTAAATGAAAAGGGTTTAAGACAGATAATAGTAATTATGAAATTGTGTTTTCAACATCTCTATTATGCGTCTTTCATTTTGACAACACAGCACTTTGTTCATCCAAATATGATTGACATCGTGCAGCTCTTTCCGCATCGTGTACGTGCATATTGTGCATTGCTCACGTGCTGTGTGTCACGTGGAGCTTCCTGTCTGCAGTACGACATATGAGTCCTGCTGAAATGTGTTTGTAGGTCCCTGTTTGTCCTGTATTGTGTCTGTATGTAACACTTAAACACGTTTTTTTCTTACTTGAGAAAAGAGATTGTCCTCATTTGTATGAAAACTGAATCCGTGTGGTTTGACCAGTGTCCTGGTTTCTGATTCCTGCAGAATCCCGTTCCGGACCATCGTGGTGAGCCTGCTGTCCCACCAGGTCCTGCTCCAGAACCTCTACGACATCCTGCTGGAGGAATTCGTCAAGCAGCCCGAAGGAAATGAAAGAGTCACACCTGTGACCTCTGACCCCAGCCGCGCCACGGCAGGCTTCCTGCGCTACATCTCCATGACGAACTTAGCCATAATCCTGGATCTGCTGCTGGACTCTTACAGGTTACTGCAACAAAAAGTCAAACATCTCTGCAGATGACGGTGTCATATTGATCTTTAATCGTGCTGGTTGCAAAACTAAGAGAGTCAGATAATAATGTTGATTAATGCAGCGCTTAATTTCGTGATGGTTTCCTCTGCAGGACAGCGCGGGACTTTGACACTCGGCCGGGTCTGAAGTACCTGCTGATGAAGGTGTCAGGCGTTTGTGGAGCGGCTAATCTTTACCGTCAGTCTGCCATGAGCTTCAACCTGTACTTCCAGGCGCTGCTGTGTGCCACACTGAGCCAAGCTGAGAGCATGACGGCACAGCAGGTAGAAACCAATGTTTAAGTCCCACTTTTAGGATAGATTTGCGTGAAAGGGTCCAAGGTGAGTCGCTGGATGTGCCACTTTAAATCAGCATCTAAAGGATCTGATGATATTCTCAGATGTTGGTGGAGACCAAACCAGAGCTCAGCACAGATTGAACATTGGACTTAAATTCATCAGTTGTCCAGAGAGACATCTCCAAATAAACACCAAAGTTGCTCTGTCTCTGCTTAATGTGTAAACTATTTCTATTTAACTGAACATATTTACTTTGTACATCTATAATAGTCAGATATGTGCGTCATCTTCACCTTGAAAAATGATTTATGCAGCTTTATATTTTTTTTGTTTGCCTTTGTCAGTTTCTAACTCTGTTTTTGGTTCCAGAATTATTTTGTGTTTTCAGTTCTATTTTTGTGTTTTTGTTAGGTATAATGAAGTTCAGAACAGGTATTTTTATCCTTGTGGCAAATACATCACAAAAATAATACATTCAGATGTACTAATTCATTGATTTCACTGCATTTTTTGTAATCTAATAATCGGCACACCTTAGCAACCAGTTTCCATCCACCTACTAAAGACATCACATATTGGTATTAACATCTTAGCAACCACCTAGATGAAATGTGACAGCAATGTTGAAACAGTAGCTACCATTTGAAGATGCAAACACTACTGAGTTATATGCAACATAATTCACAGTTTCACATTTGGACCCGTTACTGTTCGTAGGTAAAGAGGATGCTGTATGAGGAAGAGGAGGGGAGCTCTGACTCTTCTCACCCTGGCTCGGCTTCCTCAGAGGACGAAGACATCTTTGAAGAAACAGCACAGGTGATGCACACTCACAATAATGAACTTATTTGTCTCACTAGTTGTGATAATAGAACAGTGATTGAACTTATTGTCAGTTAACAGTTTGAAACCTGGATGGACAACAGTTATTCTCGTGTTGCATTCAGATTTAAACCATTGAAATCTGAGTGAAAAGGTTTAATTCTCTTTGAAAACATAGGAAAAGGCAATGAGCAAATTGCAAGAAATTAGTAAAAGGTGACAAGAAGACAAAATGACAATTTGTTTAAAAAAAGAGAGAGAGTTAGGATTTTTTTTAAAAAAGGGGGGATGTCCAGAAACTATTTTCTAATAAATATTATTACTATATTTACAACATATCACATAATATATGTTTTTGTTTTTAATTTTTAGCACTTTTTTTCAGGTTATTTTCTTGTATTTGTTTGTATTTGTTTTTTACTTTCCTTGTCTGTAATTTTCTGGTAATTTTCTTGCAACTTCTTATTAATTTGTCATTAATTTTGGGGTCATTTCTTCATTTCTTGCTCATTTCCTCTCATTTTTCATGTTTTTGAAAGAAATCAGGTTGATTTGCTTAGGTTTCAAAGGGTTAAAGATACCTACAGCAGTTTTAGAAAAGAAAAATAAATCTTAACACGTGGAGGTCACACTGATTGACGACAGACACAAAAGAAAAGAAAAACAACCCAAACAAAAGATTTGGCTGGATTAGTCTTCCTGCTGCTCTCTTTTCTGCTCATAATTTCCTGGTTTGTTCCGGTTTATCGAGGGCAGCCCTCAGAGGGTTTTCTGAACTTTTCACCTCTCTAGTGTCACGAGGAAGATATATTACTTCTTTTATTGTGATATCAAAAATCAAATCATCCACTCTTCTCTGTGTTTCCTCTATCAGGTCAGTCCCCCTCGCGGCCGGGACAAACGTCACCACTGGCGAGCCCCAATCCCGTCTCTCAGCGTGCAGCCGCTGAGCAGCGCAGACTGGGCCTGGCTGGTCAAACGCCTCTACAAGCTGTGCATGGATCTGTGCAACAGCTACATCCAAATGCACCGCGACCTGGAGAGCACGCTGGAGGAGACAGCGCTGCTGAGAGCAGGGGGACCAGGAGGTGGAGGAGATCACGTTTTCTTCCTGCCTCTTTTTCATTCGGAGACTTCTACGCCGACATCAGCAGGCGGGCTGTCGGCGAGAGGGACGCCTTCAGAGGAAGGCGGGTACAGGTGTCAGGCTGCAGACAGCGCAGCATCACCGGGAGACACACCCACACCCAGCCCGGGATTCAGGTCTGACTTTATAAAACATGGAAATGAAAAATTGGAAAATTTAACACGTGTCTCCACATGCTTTGATTGAGGGCCACTTTTGCAAAATGACAGGAGACCAGGGGCCCGTTGCAGTAGCCCCGTACATGTTTCTAGAATTTTAGGACATTTCAAGGATTGTAGAACTTTACTAGGATTTTGGACATTTCTAGGATTTTAGGATGTTTGGGTTTAAGGACATTTCTGGGATTTTAAGACATCATAGCTAGGGCCTCTGTCAAGGGCCTCTGTCAAGGGGGTTTGTGTGATTCTCCACTGGCACTCTTTTTGATGAACAAGCGCTAATCTGATGCTGTTTAATGCACTCTGGCACCTTACGGATACCAAAAGTACAAAAACAATTTCCAGTGTGAATCACTTTTTATTGTGAATAAGAAAATGGTTTGGAGACAACCTGGCACCCTATCAGGGGCCAGATGTGGCCCATGAGTCGTAAGTTGAGTATCACTGAACTACTGTATTTGCCCTCTCTTCACAGCTGCACAGGCAGTCTGCCGCACCACTTCCGGACCGGAGGCGAGAGGAGGGATTCGAGCATCACAGCGAGCTCTGTAGGAGGAGGTCCTGGCAGTGCTGGACAGGGACGTAGAAAGGAATGGTGGGAAAGCGCCGGGAACAAACTGTACACTATTGCCACAGATAAAACCATCAGCAAGCTGATGATGGAGTACAAGCGCAGGAAACAGCAGCAGCAGCAGCCGCAGCAGAGTCACGTCAACCTGTTCATGAAGGAGCAGGGTCGTGCGGCTGCGGGAGGAGGAGGTGTCGAGGAGAGGAGGGGCCCCGTGGAGTCACAGAGGCCTCCACAGAGGCCCCAACATCTGGTGGACCAGCAGGTTCCCTCCTTGAGGCACTCGGTCAGTGCGGGGCCGGAGGTTTTGAGGCAGGAGAAGAGACCGCGGTCAGGATCCACCATCAGCTCCCACAGCATCTCTCTGAGGGACTCGGAGGCTCAGATCCAGGTACAGTGAGCTGGGAATTAGATTGTTTGGTCTTGTTAGTCGTTTGGTTGTCTGGTTTGGTTGAAATGATCCATTAATTTACCAGGTTAGATGTGAAAATAAACAGTTTTCCCTGCAGTCTCTCTGCTATTTCTCTGCTGTTGTGGACGCGACACAGGCCGGTGATGTCTGGCTGTTTACGGTCTTGTAACGTTGTCTTCACCAGTCGCAGTCAGCTCAGCTGCCTGGTGCACCACACTGAACTCTGGTGGCACGTGATGCACACTGCATGCAAAACATCCTCACTGCAGCCTCTCCAGTATGAAGTTAATAGAAAGATGAGGGTCTGTATTTTTGACGGTATTTAAAATCAAACCGCAGAGATTTCTAAATATCCTTATAAACAGACCATTTTTCTGGCCGAGGTTGGGACCAGTTTGCCACAACAATACATGTAAGACAAATGTCTGTTTGTGTTTCCAGCTGTGAAAATGCTAAAATTGAAACTGTTTTCCTCCACTTGCAGGCGTGGACCAACATGGTCCTGACTCTCCTCAATCAGGTCCTCCTCCTGCCAGATTCCTCGTTCCTGGCGCTCCAGCCGGCGCTCTACCCCTGCCTCAGCCAGCTGTCCTGCCACGTGACTGATGCCCGGGTCCGCCAGGCGCTGCGTGAGTGGCTGGGCCGTGTTGGAAGACTCTATGACATCATTGTGTGACACTGGAAGAAATGCAAAAGCGCTGGACGAAGAGCGCAGTCTGTCTGTCAGCGAAGGACATAAACAGGTGAAAGGTGGATTAACTTTGGTTGATGCTGTCGTGGGACGGCGCCGCTGTGCTATAGATTGATGAAAGGTTTGATTGGCTGATGATGCAATGCAAAGGCAGACTGTGACATCATAATGTCACATACTGTTGAATTGTCGCAACTGGGCGATGAAAAAACTGATGTCATCTCGTGGATTTGTGGCACTAAAATGGTGACTTTTAAAGATCTGTATGTGACATTCAGATCATTAAATTAGCAGCAGACCACTAATCGTTATGTGCAGGTAGTTGAGTATCGGCGTCCTGACCAGAGAATGAAGGCATCTGAGCTTCTCTGTTCATTATTGTGGTCGACGGTCCGGCCCCCGGTGCATGTTAGTGCATGTGAGTCCCACTGGCTAGCTAACCGCCGCCGCTCTGCACTGCGCTCGTATGGCAGTTACCGTTGATATTGGGACGACATCTTCATGAAAGCAAAGTGCTCGCCTTCCGGTTCCCCCGTGTTTATGGAGTTAGCACTGTTTGCTGCTATCCACTGGCTACACCACCTCCATGTTGAGAAGTGTGTGCAGACAATCCCGCCACAGACTGAATCATAGATATGCTCTGAATGTCACATGCAGCTCCTTTAAAAATGGAGGATTTGATTGGCTGATAAAGGATGCGTCAAGAATACTGATGTAGTTGGTTTGAAGGACTCTTTGTGTAAAATCGAAGTGAATTTGAAAAATGAATGTGCCCGCTCTGCCTCTTGTTCTTTAGTTGTTGTTCATCCTTCCCACACACACACACACACACACACACACACACACAAACACTGTGTCGATTTTAAATATGATTTGCTTATCATTTCTTGCTGATTTGCAGAAATGCTCATAGTTTTGTCACAACATCCTTCCACAAAGGTGACAAATGATTACATAGAATTATTGCCTCACCTCAATGTGGATGCAGATATAAATGTGCACATACATATATGCCATCAATTATGATTATTGTAGTTCACTTGAACACTTTTTCTTTGACTGCATCAACACTTTTTAAAGGGACTCTGTCGAGATTTCTCAAAAACAAACAGCTGTATTTACATTCAGAGCATTGAACTGGTGGTCACTTCAATTGCAAAAAACAAGAGTTTGTCTGATGTTTCAGATGCTCAACATCTGCATGCTTTCTGCCTTCCATACACTAAACATTTGCATTACTGCCGTCTGCACACAAGAGAATTATTAATTCATTAAATATTGCATCACACTTGTGCATGTGTGCATACATGCAAGTGCTAGTAGAGCATGAGATTCAAACAGAACGGAGACAAACAACACGTGGTCAGAAACTCTACAGGGTGTCTATAAACTTTATTTTATTTCTTTATTTTCTTTTTTACAAACTGGCGCCATTATGTCTCCTGGTTATGAGAGTGATGGTGACCTTTGGGTGACCTACCAATTTTTGTTGCTTTTTCTTGGATGCATGCTGTTTACAGTTTGCTCGCTATATTTTCATTAAGTCCCAACCTCACCTGTGCACACACACATTTTGCAATTGATTGTACTGTATATACGTGTCTGCTGCTGCCATGCATTTGCTTTATCAAGCTTTAAATACCATGCGGTCTCATTCTCTTATCCACCTTCTGCTGAATACTCTCACTCTTAAACCTTCTGGATTGAGTGTTTTACTAAAAAGGAGCCATCAAGTATTTATTTTAACCAAAAACTGTGTGTGTAATTTAATGTTGAATGGTTATGATATACAACACTTTATTTTTTGCTGTTTATGTGTATATATGTTATTCATTATTTAAATAACTGATGTGTCATATTGGAATTTTCAGAATTGTTTTTAGAGTTGTTTTTTTTATATTTTACCAGTTATTGCAGTACATACTCATACTCAATGACATGGGCAAGGCACTGTGTTACTGTCAGGTTAGGGGTTAGATTTCCAAAGAGGCTGCTGGTGCTGAATCTGCTTTAGATTAGTTAGATTTTTAAACCAGAGCAGTTTGAGCTGCTTAAACATAAAGAAATGCATCACATGTTCACAACATCATCATCCATTTCCCATCCTCAGTATCTAAATATCCACCTCTTTTGTAAGCCAGTGACCAAATACAGTTGTTGCATCTTTGATTGCTCTTTTTTGGTCAACTGATTTGTCTTTTTGTCTGTGAAATGTCAGAAAAGCGTTAAATATCCCGTCCAAATTACCAAACTAATGGTTGGATTTATTTGAGGGTCCAGTGTGTAGGGTTTAGGGGGATATATTGGCAGAGATGAATTACAATAGTAAAATAAAGGTGATAAACAAGAATTTATATTTATATATTATTTTTATTTTTTTATTAATTTTTTTAATTATAAGCAGGATCAAGGCAATAAAAGATATGTTAAAATTTTAAAAATAAATTAAAAGACAAATAATAAAGAGACATCACTTAAAAGCAAGTCTATAAAAATGGGTTTTAAGAGGTGATTTAAAAGAAGTCACTTTAAGATAAAGCTCTGGTGACAATAGCAAAATCATCAGTAAGTTTTCCATTTGTCCTTTTGTATGTTAGTCAATCGATGACTCTGCAGATATCTGCAGTCTTTAGGTTGTTGACTTTTGTCTCTCAAAATAATAATGCAACAACTTTCCCCTGAGTCCCTCTGATGTTATCAAGTATGTTTAGATCAGACAATACAAGTGCGGTATGATTACACCCAAAAATCAGACAGTTAAAAAAAAAAAACACAAGACATGACACAGCACAACACTCAAGCTGAGTCTGTACTGACCTCCATTCATGCCTGTGAGCATTTTAGGACAGATTATGAATGAATGAAAGAAGAGCGTGTTGAAGTGATGCTAGCTTCAGCAGCTCAGCCCATATTGAGGGCAGGCGTGCACTGCAGGTCGGGGAGGGAGGGGCATCATCTGAAGCTCCTAAGAAGATTGGCTTTACTTTATTTTTTTTTGTTTTACCCAGTTTGTCAACTTCTCTTTGTTCCTTTAATTTGCACTCACTGCTTTCTCGCTTCCTCCGCCACTCACTAAGTTCGTCTTTGTTGGCTGGATATGGAGCTCCAAACAGTCAAATATCACCAAAGCAGTTGTGCCATTACACAACAGCTAGAAAGTTGTCGGCCAGTTAAGGCCAGAATGCCAACAAAGTGTGTCTTTGGATGATGAATTTTGACAGACGTGCACTGTACGTACTGTAGTATCTTTGAAATCAGCCAGAGATTTCTGAAGAGATCTTTCAAAGCCAAAGTTTCAATTTACATTTCACCTCTGTCTTTGTTACAGAAGCCTTCAAATATTAATTTGGGCAATGTGACAACCACATGACTGAATAAGATAAAATTAGGCAACTGCCAAACAAGCAGTTGTTTCAAGTACATCTGTATTTGAGGCAAAATTCTATTTAAGAAAGTAAAATAATGAAAGTGTTGACCCCAGTCACGGTAAGGAGATATGCCAAATACTGTACATACCAGAATTGTTTTACTCTGCATATTAAATGATATATTAATTGGAATACAAGATTGTTTACCCATCTGCAGCCATTGTTTATACGGACCAGTCCATCTTACGTCACCCATCTGCGGGAGCACTTGTTGGTTTGATACAGCGCAGTGTATTCTGGTAGTTGTAGGTTTTCTACCTGTTGAGCAAAAGTAAATGCCGCAGTCGTTTTTCTGTTTTCTCCGGACATGTAGCACCAATTTCAAAAGTATTTTGACTGTCTTCTGCATGCATGGCCTAGTTTTATGTCAGGACCCCTTTTATATTGGTGAGATATTTCTTGAAAAATGAGTGTTACTCTGTAAGCATCTACCACATAAGTGTGTTTTTCTATTGAGCCAGCATGTGCAGTTGCAAAAGCAAAACATGGAACTGTTACAAATTGTACTTTTATTTCCTTTTTTCCTCTGAACCTATAGAGTTGCTGCCGCACTGAAGAGGATGACTGAATTTAAAAAAAAAAAAAAAAAGGGATGAAGACTCTTGCCCCAATTCCCACAAATCTTTAATTCACTTTTGCGCCCAGAAAGTAATGATTTCCGACGGTCCAGTAAATGACAAACAGTATTAGTACGTCTCGCCGCTCTGTCCTGTCCTGTCTCTGTTGTCCCTCAGCCCCTCCCAGTGTCCCTGACCCGTCCCCATTTGTGCGTGTTCCCTGCTGTTTGAAAGCGAGCAGCGAGTGGACAGATGTTGTCGACCGTTAGTGTGATCAGCAGCAGTGAAGGGAAGGATTTACTTGGTGTTAAGTCCATGCCAGCGTTTCCATCAAAAAGCAGTCGACTAATGTGTCGATGTCATGCAATGACAGTTTGTTGATTTCGCCTGTTTTTTATTCACTCACTCACTCTGATGATTGTCCTGCGTTCAGTCTCTCTGATATTGTTTCTGTTTCCATGTCTTTTATGTTAAAGATGTAGACTGTCTTGCCTACATTTCTGAGTTTTACGACTAAGGTGCAATAGCAGAGCGATTAAGACGAGATTGAATCATGAATGTAGAACTTGTGGCACGCTGATGATCATCTCAGGCACAAACTTCATCTGCACTCTAAGCAGATTTGTTGCACTTGGGTATACTTCAGCACTGAAGAGATGCTCCAAATCCGTCCATTATCGCGTGTTCCATCACCACAAAGATTTTATGACAAAGTCTTGGCTAGATTTTAAGCTCTTATTGCTTTTCTGATTTGCCAGTGTAAAAGCTCCTTCTTCTGTTGTGTGCTGGGACGCTGTAATCACATTTCTACCAATAATTCACTGTAAAATCATCCATAGTTTAGTGTCTTATTGTGCAGTTGAGGGATTATTGGTACTCTGAGCAGATTGAATAGTGTGACCCAGTATACTTGCTTTGCTGACAGCTCAGACAGATTGCAAGTTTATCTTTAAAAGACGAATTTGCTGAATAAAAGGAAGAATAGTTAAAGGTTTTGCGGCAAATTACTAAACTAGTTTTATAGCACTCAGTAGGTGTATGAGTGATTTGATGAACAGTCTGATCGTTGCAGGGGGCTGAGCATCTGTCTGCCCGTCTGAGAGCGTAGGAGTGAAAGCAAAGCAGCTTTGACTACGTTGTCCGGTTGTGTGACACTGACGGAGAAAATATATAGTCCGTGACCCAGACGTTTGACACAGTTTCTAAGATAGACGCTCACACGACAGAGAACGTCACAAGAACATATAGAACCAGAGAAATAACAGGTGCTACACGTGAGCTTAAAGGACATGCTTAGACTTTACAGCCAAGTTATCAAAAATGTTGCATCGGGGAAAATGTCGGATTCAGCAGTTTTGGAGATTGACACATACCAAGGAATAAAAATCAGGATATCCTGGTTTCCGTTGCTTTGATTTCGGACAGTTTTTAAAGGTTCATTGTGTAGGATTAAGGGCCATCTATTAACTTAAATGGAATTTATATTCATGACTATGTTATATTTTGTGTATAATCACCTGAAAATAAGATTTGGCACTGACAAGATAAGATTTGTTTTTTTGTTACTTTAAAATGAGCCATTCATATCTACATAAGGAGTAGGACTAATTAAGCACTGGCTCTGGATAGGACTTGGCACATAGGAGACGTTTCTGTTCTGCCACCTCACTGCTTTATTCCACTAAATCCTGAACACTGGGCCTATAAAGGCCCTGACACACCAATCTGACGGTTGGCGCTCAGTCAGTTATGATGTTGAAGAGCGTCTGTTGCACTGTCGCTGCAGTGTTGTCCTGTACCGTTGTCCATTATCAGCACTTGTTGGCTTTTTCCTCCTGCTTATTCAGCATGTTTAATAGGCGTTGGAGATTGGCAGAGTTTGGTGGTGATTGAAATCACTCTGATTGGCAGATTAGCTCAGTGCTCAACAAGAGAAACGGAAGTAAAGAAAGCAAACAAAGAGAGTGAAGAGACAGTGAGATTGAAACAAACTTGTGATATAAGGTAAGACTGTTTTTTCGTAAGCCATTGAGCTCTTTAGCAGAAACATTTCCTGATGGTTTGTATTGCGTTGAGCGGTGACTATGCTTTGTTTTTTCAACAATGGATTGTGTTGTTAATGTGCTAACTGGCTTACTAGCTTCAAGGCGGTCGTCAGATTTCCCTTTTTGACTGACAGCCTGGTGTGCACTGCACAGGCTGGTTAGGCGCTGATTGTAGTTATTGTCATGTGCAACTTTTTGGCCAAGACACAGGCAACGTGAGGCTACACATCAGTCGGCTTATTGCTGCTAATTATTTTATGTCATTTTGGTGCGTCTGGGTCTTAAAATGTGTTTCCATCCCCGCAGTTTTATGGAAGTGACAAATCAAATCACTACTCCTTGAATCTGAGCTTAAACATGCAGCTAAAATATAAATTGTCGCATTAGAATGATAAGGTTCTATCAAACATTTTTGTCAAAATTGAGATTTTCTGATGTTGTTATTCTGTGACAACTTACTAACATTGTGTATGGTGCTTATTGAAGTTATATGCATTGTTGGAGTTTTTGTTTTTAAAAACAAAAAGGTTTGTTTATGTTATTTGGAGTGCAAAACTTTGAAGCTCAATATATAAAAACCACCAAGAACGCAAATATAACCTTATAATTCTGAGGTGGCGAGGCAGCAGTAATTTTAATGAAATGTATACTAGTTCAGAGAGATGCATATGATTTCGTTTGTAACATGTTACTTAGTAGGCATATCGCCCAACAGGTCTCAAGGTAAACTACGCGTGCTTGTTGCCTTATCGTAAAGGATTTTATGTTTCCACATTGCTGAGCTTCACAACATTCACTTCTGTTACCGCTGTTCCTCCTTTGAAACTTCACTTATGTTGTTAACCAGAAAAACTGGATCACGCACTTGAACTTACTCGGACTTGAAGCACTGACAGTAACATGAGATTGTTGACTTTCATTAGGTTAGGTAAGTGCAACAATATAATAATGTATGAGAGGGAGGCGTGATGACCATACCAGCGGCACAGAACAGGTTTGTCTGAGTCACAATAAAATACAATTTGTCTGAGTCATCCACATCTGTGGATGACTCAGACTAATTGTATTTTACTGGAAATGCTTTACGTATTGTTTGTGTCTGTATGGAAAACATACACTGACGGTTTAAAGAGACAGGGATTGGCTGTTTTGGGCAAAACTGTACAAATGTATAATGTATCAGTATCCCTGCAGGTGAATGTGCAGAAGGTTGCTGGCTTTCTGCACACTCATCAGGTGGTTAGTTTGACTGTTTGCTTCCTTCGCTGACTTCAGACTGGGCCGACATCAGCAGGTCAGCTCATGTTGTGACTGTGATTTCTAAAAGTGTATTTTTTTCTGCTTTTGATATCAAAGAAAAGCACCTGTAATCTCTCCTCGTCAGGTTTCTGACCTGCTCTGGCTTTTTCCCCTTTCCTCCTGAGCTCAGTCTTACAGTTGTGTACCTGCTATGTGTTTTTCAAAGCGCTTTTTCGGGAGGCCTGTCTGCCTGTCTGTGTGTTGAACAATAAAAGCAGTTTATCTCACACGCTTGTCATCATGTGGTTTCATGTCTATGATAATAAATGAAATACCTTAACAAGTGGATCAATATCAGTCTTCCTGGGCTGCATTCAGACTTCTGTGACTTACCTCTGAAAAATGAAAAAATCAGTTTGATTTATTTCAAAAACACAAGAAAAAACATAATGACCAGCTTGACAAGAAAAGTTATGAAAACTAGCTGTGGGAGATTAAAAAAACAAAAACAAAAAAAAAAAGGGAGTTTAATGTCCAGAAAAAGTAATTATATATATTTAAAATTAAAATGTTTTACATTTTTTATCTCTTTCTCAAGGTCTTTTTTATTATTGTTTGTTTTGTTTCTTTTTTGGGGCGAAGGGTCTTATTTTCAGGTAATTTTCTGCTTCTTTTTTACTAGTTTCTTATTATTGTTTTTGGGCATCATTTTTGTAACTGTCATATGCGTCATTTTGTAAAACACTTACTAACACTCTATTTTTTTATGAGCATGTGTTGGTATTCCCATGCCTCCCCTGTCCAGGTGAGGTCGTTATTTACCCTCATTTCCTTAGAATTTGGAGACCACGATAAGGGAGGATTTAGCTTGACATGGAAATATGAATTTGGCAGTCAGGGATTAAAGATCAGTTGTGTTAAAAAATGAACAACTTTTTTTTTAACTGATCAAATGTCAAAATGGAATATTAGTTCCCCTGCTTTGCCGAGCAATCACATGCTCGCTCCATCCCTGTCTCATTCACACACACCCAGCAGTAAATCCTCCCATCAGGACCAGTGACGTGTCTACTCTCAACTGGACACACGGGCTGTCTGCTGCCCTCGTTTCTCCCTCCTCCCTCCTCCCTCCTCCCCCTCACAATCATTATTTCAGGATGATCACTTCTGCTGTGCAGACAGAGTCCCTCTGAGCTCACAGCGGACTCGTCCCTCTCCGTCTCTCTCTCTACCATACCTCCTCTGAGCTCTCCTGGCGCCCTGTAGCCCCTGGCCCCGGCTGGGCTTCAGATCCTCAAACCATCCACCATGCGGTCTCTGTTGGAGAGCAGCTGGATGAAGTTTGGACCAGCAGGACGGGACTCTTTGGACTGGTCCCCTGGACCCTCGGCTCTTCCCTCCACCGACAGACAGGCACCGGTGAGTTTATCCATATCTAATAGGTGTGTAACGTGGGACTAATGATTGCTATTATAGTCATTTTATGTTTTTTTTTTCCTTTTAAAGATAAACAAATTGGTTTGATTTATTTTTTAGCATAGGGAGAAAGCAAAGCACAACTTCACAACACATGGCCCAAAATATACAAGAAATTAGTTAAAAAGTTATGACAGAATTACCAAAAAAATAAGCAAAAAAGTTTTTTGTTTTTTTTTTTAAAGATACAAAGATACAATATATAATTTGAATTATTATCCATGTAGTTTTATTATCATTCTCTTAGTGTTTTGAAGAGCGTTTTCTTCATCACTTTTCACTAATTTCTTGCAATTGTTAGATATTTCTTGCCAAGTTGGTTATTACCTTTTTCCAAATGTTTTTGAAAGAAATCAAACCAATTTGCTCAAGGGTTAAATACCTCAGGAAAGGTGTCTGAACATAGCACAAGAAGCTAATGTCCAACCGATATGAAAGGGTAAATCAGCCTTTATTTATCATTTGATCTTTAAAATATGAAAAAAGGCTTTAAAAGAAGATGCAGCAGAGAAGTAGTCCAACAAAAACTCTAAAATATTACTAGTTTTTACAGCATTAAAGTTACAAAGTTTGCATGTTGCAGCCTCTAAAGATTATAAGAGATAAAAGCAGAATAGAGAAAACTACAAGATGAAAATGTGAGCCTGCACATGCATGTGACCTCCAGAAAAATTACTGCATTTTGGAATTTGGCCAATAGAGTTATATAACAATGTATGCCAAATGGCAAGTGATGTACTTAACTGGTTTTTGAATGCTGTGGGTAATCAGTGTGATGAAGAGTAAAAAGCAAGTCCCATGGTGCAGTTTTGTTTTTTGGTTTTTTTTTTTACTTTAACCCCATATAAATGTGACTTTTCTTTATTTGTTCTCCATTGTATTAACTGAGAACTGCATAATTAAATGTTGTTTACTTAAGTAAAAGTGTGGTATGGAAAGGCTGTTTTCCGTGATGTTGCTGAGGAAAACCTACTACATGCTATTGAGGCAATAAAATAAATAATTAAGTAAAATCTCTGCAATAACTCTACTTTATAAGATTTAAAACATACTAAATTACAATCCATGTGACCAGCTGTGTTGAAAGGAAACTGTTGCCCATCTAAACCTCAAATTCCCAATGTGATATCCTTAGTGGAGATAACATTTCAAGCCTGACTTTAAAAGTGAAAAAAAAAACAACAGTTTGTTAGTTTCCCTACAGAATTTCCCTATCTTCTGAAAGAGTAAAAATATTACTTATATACTTGTGTTTATACCTAGTTTTAGTGACTAGGTGATCAAAGCTCAGAGCAACAGTTTTTATGGTAAGAATTAACCCTTTAAAACATGAGCCAATCGGTTAAATTTCTTTAGAAACATTGTTAGAAGGCAATGAGCAACTTGACAAGATATGGCCCAGATCAGATCAGCAATAAAGAAAACCACCTAAAAAAGCAAAATATTAAAAGTTAAAAAAAAAAAGCTGACCTGAACAGTTGTTAAAATGTATGTGCTATGCTATGTGTATAGATTTTTTCTGTAACATAATTTTTAAAATACAGGTATCATTCTAAATGTAGTTTTCTGGACATTATTATCTAGTTGTTTTTTTTAATTTTCCTTTTCCCTTAATTCATTTTCAGGTCATATTCTTGTCAACTTTGTATGAATTTCTTGCCATTTATGCGCCATTTCTTGCAAGTTGCTAATTTCCTTTAACTATTATTTTGAAAGACATTCAATCAAATCAAATCAATCAGCTTTTAAAGGGTTAATTCATATAAAAAGGCCAAACACATGTCTGTGACTGACAGCATTCTGTTGGCCAGATGTTATCTAGATATCTATCTAGATATATTATCTAGTTTCCCTTTAGTACTAAATGTAAATTTTCTGAAGTTTCTCTGTTTTCGCACCTATCTCACTTTCCTCTAACAACAGCAAAGGATATCAAAAATCTAAATCAGCAATACTGTGGACACACAGCATGGTGGTGTTCATATATAAATATTTTCCTGTCCAAGTTCCACTCCAGCCATTAGACTAGTTATGCCTGTTTAAATGTCATATATGAGGGTTGATATGATGTGAAGATTAAATCTAATCTTTCTGTGCCTGATTCACAGGGCTCGAGCTCCGGTGAGGCCATCATCAGTGCAGGATCCATCACCTACATTGCCATAGCAAGCGTCTCCTTCCTCCTCCTCCTTGTCAGTGTCCTCGGCCTTCTGATCTGGCGACGCAGGCATAGCTTTGGCCTCAACGGCAAACTGGGATTGGCCAATGTGATTGCGCTGGAGGACCTGCAGGATCCGGAGAGGAACTGCGAGCTGCTCTCCTCAATCCGTCGCAGTAGAGGGCAGCACCAGCTCCCCAGCTCCAGCTCCGAGCAGGATGTGACGGACGGCGTGTTCCTCATGGTCTACCTGCCTTCGCCATACGAGCAGACGCTCACCAGGATTGCCAGAGCTGCCAGCACAAGCAGCTCCAAGGACGTGGAGCTGCTGCCGCCGAGTCCCGGACCAGAGACAGGCTTAAGAGATGAGGAGGAAGAAGCGATGAGGCAGAATGAAAAGGCAGTTATAGAGGATGAAATCAAGGACTGAAATGAGGCACAATACAAAAGACGAGAAAGAGGACGAAAACATATCTTACGATTTCCTGTTGAGGAAAACTTCATCAAACCCTCTTATCTTCAATCTCTAGATTTTGACATGAAAAAAGACGAGAATTCAAGATTCAAGATTCATTCAGCCCTGTTCTGCTGCAACACCTCTCTGTAGATCTGTAAAGATTTTTGGATTTTTACTGAGACGAGTTATCAGTCTTCAAACCTCCCACAGGACAACATCATCATTGATCCTCCTTTTAACAGAGTTGCTGAAAGCTTGTGACTCGGAGACGGAATGACGATTTTCACGTCTTTCTCTTGCCAACGATGGTCTATTGCAGGGATCATATTCCAGTTACAGGACAGTCGATGAAAAGCTCCGTCTGTACCCGGGTGCCCCTGCACCATCCTGCAGAATTTACAATGTTTAAAGGACCGAAGAAGGTGCGGAATCGACTGTTATCAACACACCTTTTTACATCAGTGTTCATACATAACCATGAAAAGCACTGTCACTCATTTGATTGTTTTGTTTGCGCCTAGGATTGTAAAAAATGTACATCTGAACTGAAATCGTTTTAATTTTTTACTCTAAAAATATGTATTTTATCTGTAACACAGCTGTAGCATCCTTTTAGAGGTTTTGTAATATTGATGTTTGTATTCATTTTTGCTGTGTGATATTTACTGTACATTCATTGTTGTCTTTGACCCCTGGAAACAATGATTGACAATAAAGTGGAGAATTCTGATTTCTACAGTTCTCTCTCTCTCTGTTAGTTGTTCAGCAGTTAATTAGTTTTTTAGCAGTATTTAATCTCTCACATGTCACAAGAAAGGCCAAAATAGTGTTGAGGAAGCAAGTAACAAGACAAGTTTCCTTTAAGTTGTCACGATAAAGTAAATGCAGATTGCACAGTATTGTGGCTATTGAATAACGATACCTTTGGCGTTCAGAATGGCTCGCGTTCAGTAGTTTTCGTCCCAAGTCGTCACATATAGCGGCTTTGCAGTGACCTTTCAAGTCTTCATATTACATTCTAGGTATCCTTCTGCATTTTCTATTTACGTTCGAATGATAGCACAAGCCCATGGTGGGATGTCGCTGCACGTAGTTATGTTTAGGCAAGGAAAGCACATGGCATCCACCGCCGGGGCATCAGCAAACACACGCGCTTTCATGGATGGTTAGGTATAGGCAAGAGGCACGTGGCAAGGTGTAGGAAAAAACACCAGACTTGCATCAAAATCCAGGGTTTGTTGGATCCATCCACTGCCCATCCTGCCTGGCCTATAGGAATCTTTATGCTTCTTATATTATGTTGTTACCAGCAGCTCTGTCCAAAGATGTATCATGCAGACACGACAGCTTCTGTCCAGCCGCATTCTCACCTGCAAACCCTCCACCTATCACTCTGTGGCCGGCCGTGTGGCGGCATGACATGACACTGAATGGTTCTGTTTGGCCATGTTCTCAGTTGATGACGTCCAGCGACATATAATATGGACGTGAGAATGGCTTTTGGCATTGGGATCTTATGCCGAAAGCACTGTAAAAGCGGCTGTATTAGACAGCTTTGGAATGAAAACGGGCTGCTCAAAACCCAAAAGTCCAAAATGGCGCTAATCCAATTTGCACTGTACAAGTGTAGTGGAGGGTATACGAGGTATACCGACCTCTTTTTGTGGATGTTTACAGTATGATCACCTATCACCCAAAAAGCCACATAGGAGATTAAACTACTTCCTATCCAGTTACCTAACGTGTTGTAAACACACCTCATCAACTACCGCTACACCTGATCTATAGCCTAAATCTTTATCAGGTCTGTCTGGTTTGTCTTCATAGTCAGCAGAGGTGGACAGAAACTGTCACTCAACAGTTTGAATACAAAATAAATAAGATAAAACTTTAGGTGTCTATTGGGCGTTTCCTTCTACTCTAAGTACTTTTACCATTTCATTACAACACGTGCTCAGCCTGTGGTACTGCTGCTTGCAGCTTTATTCGAGAACCACTCATACAAACAAAAGTTTTGAGAAATACTTCTGCCACTGCCATGGCCGGCATTTTCCAAATAAAGATAGGATTTAAAGTAAATAAAACATTGTTTGCCGAGGGCCCCCTAATCACTAAGCTATCACTAGGCAACCAGTCTGTTCTCATTCAACATTGTCAAATACATACCATAGCACTGACAGGGATTATGTGCCACCTTTGATGTCTGCGTGAAACACTGCTGGATGGCGTCAGGTGAGATAAAAGTGGTCACGCTGTTATTACATGCTGCCTGCATAAAAATAAAATCTACATATATATGCACCTGTTATGTAACTGAAGAGCATGGCTGAACAAAACCTGTAACATCTGCATGAAACGTGGCAGGACAGCGTCAGGTTGAAATGCTGCCAGTAATGAAGTAATATAAGGAGTGCAAGGACACCTTTAGCGCAGACAGATGCAACAAACAAACCCCGGACTTTCATTCAGGAGTCCAGCGTTCACTTCTGATCTGAATGTGATGGGTTTTTTTACACTTTACCATGTGCATTATTCCCTAATCCTAACCATCCGTGCCTGAATGTGTTTTTGTAGACTTCCTGGAATTGTTTGCCATGTGCTCATGATGTGTAAACATAACCACGTGCAGCATAATTTCACCGTGTGCTTGAGTTGTCATCACAGTGACGGCATCCCAGAACATAAATAGCATACGCAGAAGGATGCTTGAAGCGTAACATGAAGACATGGAAGTCTACTGCAAAGCGGAACGTGTTGGATGAGCGGTTCCCTCACGTAAGTTACATACAGAGATTGCTTGCTTTATAGTTAGATGTGTGTTTGTAGACAAAGATTGCATTGCAATGCTATCAAAAACACACAAAAGGTAATAATAACTTTTTTTTCATCTTTATCATACCTTTCTTGTAAAGATGTAGCCAAAAGTGCTTTAATAGACAGGGCTGACTAACGAAGCAAAGAGAAAAACCTTAAAACAATCTTTATTAAAATCCATTTTAAAAATGGACAAAATAAAGTTTGAAGCCACAACAGCCAAGAACGTATGACTTTTACATGTGTTTTAAATACTGATGTATAGGCCTAATAATATATAATTACTGCCAGCACAGTGCTCCAGATACCGATCAGGTGGACTTCATTAAACCTGATTAAACCCACATCAAAAACATCAAAGTAAATAGGATGCACACCCTTTTTTCATGCATGACAGAAGCTACTGATACTCTATCATTCTCTGAAAATGGTAAGGATGCCATCTTTGTTTGTCAAGTCATGCCTAAATACTAATTACAGGTTAATACTTTGTTTTGCATACTACAAGCAGAGCCACAAGCAAGCCTTAGAATTACAAAACATTTAAGCACTTTCATTTCAGTGTCACTGAAAAATGTTGCTTCTGCATTGTTTTTACACTGGAGATTTAACATAGAATAGTAATTATATTTGTTGTATTCTTCCACCAAGGTCTTTATAAATGGGATTTCACCTTCTTTATTTAAAAAAAAGCAAAGCAGAAGTAGTGTTGTAAAAAATCTCCATCCAAATGAAAATCCAAAATACAATTGAAGCCCTGTAGAGAGCACAGTGATGAAGATGTTGTCCTGCCAGAAGCCAAAAAAAAAAACTTACCAGAAAGCTACCTGAAGAAGTGACCTACGTAGCACAGTCCTGCTTCGAATTTCCAACTTTCATAGCTCTACATAACAACCAACCTTCTCTTTTTTTTTTTTTTCAAATTTAGCAATTTAAACATTTCTAACAGTAGTTGTTTTATCTTCTTGGTGTGCATTTATTATAATTTTATTATTTATTGTGTCATTACCTGCTATTTTTTATACCGGTGCAATAGCTACGATACTTTTGACTTATTTTATCCTTGTGTAATAGATGCTATTATAAATTTCCTATTATTGTTATTTTATTTCACTTTTATCCTTGTGCAAGAACATTGCTATTATTTTAATTTTATCCATCTTGTCTTTATCATTGTTTTTTTCTAATTCTATACTGGTGCAATTACATAGCTTTTTTTGGCCCTATATCAAACTGTGCAATATTATTATGATCAGCTGTAGTACAGAACAAACTTGAGTGGAGTATCTAACCATGTATTGCCTAAAATGTCCCTTGTCTCACTATTCGCCCGTGTAACTAACAATCAAAGTAGTGTAAAATAAGGAAGGTTATAAGGAAATATCACCCTACATTACGGCACGTGTATTCCAGGTACGCATTGAAAACAGGCTATGCTGGTGTAAGACAGTAATAACAGGCTACATTAGAGGGGAGGGGGATGCAAACACAAGCCTCAGGCCAACAGCAGCACGAGTGTCAGCTTACTATTTCTGCTGCAAGGCTTCTGTTTCAATCAGCCCATTCTGGACCACTGAGTCTTCTTTGCAGTGAGAAAGTAGAGAAACGCATATCAAGCTCATATTTTCAACCTTAATTAATTTACTGTGTTTATTCACAGCTAATTTATTTATAGCTATTAAAACAAAATAAAACAGGATCTAAAACTTTCTATTTTTGAGATTTAAACATGCAGTGTGTGACTGCACAAGCACAATTTATTTCTGTAATGGTCAACTACATTTTGGGGTTAGAACACCTAAGAAAATGTATAGGTATCACTCAATCATGTGATTATAACCCTTTGAAACCATAGAAAATTGACATGGAACGAAGGCAATGAAAAACAAGACAAAACCCAAAAATAGCAAGCCTTAGCAAGTACAAAGAAATAACCTGAATTTTTTTTTTTTTTTTTTTTTTAAGTTAAAGTAAAAAAAGAATAAAAATGGAATGGTAATCAAACTGTCTTCTCCACCCTGTTGTCATAAATCTAACTTTTCCAGGGAAAACACAGCTTGTGAATGCTACAGCCTGCAGCCTGCAGCCTGAGGCTTCTCTCGCAGCCACTCCCCTCACTCAAGTCATTCAGGCTGAACCAGTGCCAGAAGAAACCTGCCTGCAGCCTGTGGGTCCTCTGCACTGTGTGCTCTGTAGCTCCAGACAGTCAGGATGGCTCTCAATGTGCCGGGACTCATAGCCACCATTATATTCTACCTGCTGGTGCTGGGGATAGGCATCTGGGCCTCCTTCAAATCCAAAAGGGATGAGAACAGGACGCAGGCAAACCATGCAGACATGGCTCTGCTGGGGAACAGAGAGATCAGCTTGGTTGTGGGAATCTTCACTACAACTGGTGAGTGTGTTTTTCTGCAGCTCCGCAGCTGCAAATTGCAGGTTTATGACCAGCTGTCAAAAAAAACAAAAATGCATTTTATAGAGTATTGTCATTCTTTTACTTTCAGACCTTTTTTTCTGATTGATAATTAACAAATTGTACTACTATATTTACATTTGTTTGTATTTGCAAATGAATAATGAAGGAATATATATAACATACATGCAGTGCTGGAGGAAGTATTTAGATTATTTTCTTAATAAGTGTACAAATACTAAACTGTGAAAATACTCTGTTACAATTTTTTTTTAAAAAGTCTGCATGAATTAGAAAACAAATTCAAACATAGTTGTCACTTCATTCTCAGTCAGTCAGCAAATTGATCAACTGACTAATGATTCAAGCTGTACTATAAACTACTGGTTGAAGAAGAAAGCACATGTTTTGAAATGAGATGGAGTAGAAGTATCATTTAAAGAATACTCACGTAAAGTACAAGTACCTCAAATTTGTACTTAAGTACAGTACTTGAGTAAATGCACATATATAGTACATCATATGTACATATAGTGTTGTACATATAATACATACACATATAATGTAAGCCTACTTTTGTTGTTAATGTGACTTTTTAAACTTTAGCTACTATTTGAGTGCCATTAACTTTCATTTGTACGGCACTTTGATAAACTGTGGTTGTATTTTTTTAATTTGCTGTATAAGTAAACTTGATTTGATGGATGCATGAATTAATTAATTAACAACAGTTCAATAAACCAGCCTGATTTTTTTTTCAATAATTACTCAGAATTGGTTCTAGCGTAGTTTACTGTACAGTATCAGCTGTTTAATTAACTATTTTATTTTAACTCTTACATTACTGATGCCGTTATTTGCCAATTAGCATACTACGCGACAACAATATTTTGTGTATTCTTTGGATGACTTTGCAATCTTGAAGTGTGAGGCTAAGTTTTCTAGTTAAGGGTTCTTTCCCGCTGATCAGAAGACTGACTATTCTTATATAACAATAGATGATGGTGTCCGTTTGTCTTTCAGATTTGCCATGAATGTGGATCTCCCTTATAGTGGGCCAACAACTGTTGTTATCATGTTGTTACACCTTTGGGATAAAACTGAATGAACTGTGCTTGTTTATGAGTAGTTATTAGGATGTTTTACAGTATACAAGGGAACGACTGAAATGAGATACTCAACACTCCAGCTGTCAGATAACTAATATTTAAAATTATTTTTTATGTGGCAGTATGAGTGGTCACAGCCACTCTGTCCTTTGAGCCACATGTGACCTTAGTTGAGATTGTAGTTTGTATATAGGTCATGTCAGTGCATCACATTTTTGCTCCACAGATAAGACTGAAGACACAAACTATAGCTGTGAACACACTCTTATCAGTTGACATAACATAAATAAATAACATTTATTATCTCTTGGGTTTTAACATTTTCTTTGGACATTTACAAAGTCTACTGTAATAATAATTTGTTATAAGTTTGTGTTAACTTTGTGCATCATGCAGCTACCTGGGTTGGCGGGACCTTCATCATCGGTACAGCGGAGACGGTGTACGATCCAAAGTTAGGGCTGATTTGGGCTGTGATGCCATTGGCAGCAACGTTGGCCTTCATTCTTGGTAAGATCCTCTTTTGAAACTCGTATTTTTAAGTTTCTTACACTTTAAATGATGCGTCAAGGACTTTCATTTTAACCAACACTTGAAGGAATACTTCACTCACTCACTTACTCAACCCGTGATACAGGGGAAGAACATTTTGTTTTTCCCACATGCCTCCATGGTGAACGAAGAATCCGAAAGCAGCTACCATTCTTGATGTTTGAAAGATTAGGTGGACTGTGTTAAACAACAGCACAATTGCATCAAAACATCCATTTCCAAACTCTTACCTTGTCCATGTGTGATACTCTTCTGCAAAAGTGTTTAAGGTTTTTGTGAAAATGCATGTGTTTGGGAAGTACTATGCATACGACTGGATATCGCACACATTGTTTGGGCGAAACAATCCTCACTGTATGTATATGCACCCTTAAAATGCTGTTTCAACAGGATTTCTGAAAGATCTGGGTCTGTACTCACAAACTTTTTGAGTATATTCTGATACCCCTCTTCCACCAACATTGAAGAAGTTCTGTTACGGTTTCTGAACCCTAAAATAAATTGGTTCAGAACCACAAAAAATTGGTCCCCAGCTGGAACCATAAAAATAGCAAAAAAGTGTGAACAAACATCAATGGGCCTGTCATATTCTACAGGTTTGAAAGAGAGTATGGTGAAGGCAACAATGGAGAAGTCAAGTGAGAAATCATCGGGAGAAAAGGGTCATGCAGTGGTCTCATCATTAGCTGGCTCATGCTGTTTAAGTATTAAAACAAATATCTATAAAAACAGAACAAAAGCTCAATTTGGTCCGCCATCTTGCTACTACTGTTTACATATGTTGCACCTTGTGCAACACCCTCCAACGATGTAACCATAATTATGATTTTGATTTTGAATGATTTTGCTCACACTTCCCTACATAGTGTCAAGGTTACTAGAGTGCTGAATGAAAGTGGTTCAAGAACCAGAGTTTATTGGTGGGAAAAGAGTGTGAGAGTCCTTAACCTGCAAAGCTGGGTGTTGATTCTCAGTGGGACCAGGGGCTGTATTCACAAACACTCTGAGAGTACTCTCATAGAGCTCAGAACTTTTCTAGCAAGGAAACATTTCTAGCAAGGAGTACAGGAAAATTCATTAAGCGACTCGGGGCAAGGTATGGACAGAAATGAACTTAGAGCCGTGGGTAACCCTGTTGCTAAGCATGATGCATTCTTTAAAAGGTGTGAGTGGTTGTCATAGATGCATCTTTATGTGAGCCTGAAAGGCGTGGAAACCAGATGTAAATTAAATGAACCATGTCACGAAATGAGACAGTGGAAGCACTTTGATTGTTCGTATGATCATTTTGCTGATGGAGGCTTGTGACAGACCCAAGTCATCACTGCTGAACTGTTGCATTTTTCCAGTTTCCAAACGTCTTAGTGTTGTGTTTCTGGCATCAGAGCGTTATTTTGTTGGGTGGGAGATGTGAATGTATTTCCAATGAGATTGACAAACATTATCCCAGCACCATCTAAACTATAGCATTTCATTAACTCGGTTTCATTCAGCGTTTGGAGAAAATTTCTCCGACCTCCTTGTCTTCCCAACACAAAGCTTAAAAAACTCTAAAGCCTTTTATCTTTATCAGAATTGAGCCTGAACTGTAAGGGGTAATTCATAGAAAACGTCATAATTTGAAGAACTTTGAATTTCGTCAACTCTAGAAGCAGCTCTTGGAAGCTTTGTGAATAAGTACCCAGAACTTCAATGGTGCAGAGGAATAAGAACTGCAGTCCCTGTGCTTTTGTTTTTTCTAGGTGGCCTTTTCTTTGCTGAGCCAATGAGAAACAGGAAGTATGTGACCATGATGGACCCTTTCCAGATCAAGTATGGAAACAGACTGACTGGACTTCTGTCCGTGGCACCTCTGTTGTCAGAAATTATTTGGGTTACATCAACGCTGATAAGCTTGGGTAACAATTTATCTACCAACATCTTGATTTGTTTTAACTCGTGTCTCTGTGTACATACTGTGCCTTTCCTGTATGTGTGTATGTGAACTTCCTCAGCCCAAATGCTGCAGCACTTTTTATTCTTAGTTTGCTTTCTGGTTGGCTGATATATGAAATGTTATTAAGTACTTGAATGCGTCTTAATGTATGTGTGCTACGTGTTTAAGTGTGCATGGCAACTGCATATGTGTTTCATAGGAGTAACCATGACTGTGATCCTGGATTTGTCCTATGCTGTGTGCATCTGGATTTCTGCTGCAGTGGCCATCACCTACACGCTGCTGGGAGGTCTCTACTCTGTGGCCTACACCGACATCATACAGCTCACTCTCATTTTTGTCATTTCGGTAACCACATCTCAGTTAGTTTGGATTCACAGCAGTTACAATTGATTCCAATGGGGATTCATTTTTAAGTCAAAACATGATCCTGTTCTCTGTTGTTTCATTTGTATGTCCCAGTCATCATTAGCTGCAAAACTAACGACATCCCCATCGGTCTCAGCAGCACTTGGTATTTTATAGAGCTTAATGAGCAAATGCTATCATGCTGCATGCATGTCCCATAGAGAGCCCAAGTGATGAGTCCTAAGACCTGGAAATCCAATTGCATTTCAGCACCTCTTGTTCCCACGTCTCAAAGTCAATTAGTAATTTGAATGTGCTTTTGGTTGGATGTCTGAAAATAGGGTCTGTGGCTTGGCTGAAGAAACTTTTACATTTTGTTCTGCATCATAAATATGGTTGCTAACAAGTGGCTAAATGAGACTACAGGACATGATCACTCCAAACATGGCTTTACAGTCTGATAGTAGAAGTGATGCAACCATAGTGTATTATGTTTTAGCCTAGCAATAGCTTTTTTCTTCTGATGACTGCATTTAGGCTTAATCCTACAAGTGATCATTTGTGAAGATTAACTTGCTAAACAAAATGTATCACAGAGATTATTTTCTGCAATGATCCATAATCCAAATGGAAAAATCCCATAGGCTTTTTGATGAGGGAACCAGGGCGACGTTAATTTCTGGGTTTGCCTACAGAGAAAATGTCATCCCTGGGGCACAATATACAGTAGGCTATACAGAAGGCTTTGCACGTATTCGGGTAGGCACATCCTGATTGGCTGGCTACGTTAATGCAAATGTCACTGGGTGACTGCTTGCTGGTGACTGGAGGACAGTATTACCAATATAGTCCAGTAGAGGGCTGTGCCTGTGCTAAGAACTAGTGCTGCAAAAGCGTAAACTTCGTTATGACTCATGTTCAATAATTTCCCTCAAAATATAATGATTTTAAGCTTCTGGTACAGTAATTTAACATTTCCCCCTCTGGTAATGCTGGCACAATCTTTCAATTAAGAGTTACACATCTATTAATTTGGGGGATTCACAAAAAAAAAATTTAAAAAAGAAGGGTCAAAATCAAAGAAGCAGAGGCCAAGATAGCCTGACTATTATCTCCTGTATGTGTCGAGCTCCAAAAAGATTTCCCATCGTGCAGTACAAAAACATCTTTCCGGGCAGGATTTCTTTTTAAAATGTATGCCAGGCTGAGATAACTCTGGTGATATCACTGTGACGTCATTAGGGGGTTATTTTATTAGACTTAAGAAATCTAGCCACAGCTAGAGAACATTATACAAGTTTTTTCATGAGCTGAGCAATATTGTCTGTGATGATTAAACTAACATTTGCACATGAAATTAGTAACATGCTTTAACATTTTTACCCTGATAAAATTGTATGAGAGAGGGCAATGGAAACAAGCTCTTCTAAACGTGTATCTATGGTGTATCTCTTTTTCCCCAGTGGCTATGTGTTCCCTTCCTCCTCCTGAGTCCCACCTCTGTTGACATCACCACCACATCTTTCAACCACACCTTCCAGGCTCCCTGGGTCGGCACCCTGACTGCAGACAGAGCCTGGAGGTGGATTGATATCTTCTTGCTCCTGGTAGGGTAATGACAGCAGTTGATGCTTTGAGACTAATCAAGGCCGATACATGGGCACTAAAAAGAGCTCATATCTCAAGTGAGTTTGCAGCAGTAGAGAAATGTGATTTACAAATTGAAAGTATCAAACAGGTGTGTAAGAGGCAGCAAGGAAACTAAACACAAATGCAGGTAACTGGGCAGACATGAACAGATCAGTAGGTGGGTTTCCATTACAGATTTGCACAAAATTTAAGGGATATTTTTGAAATGACAATAAAATGCAATGGCGAGATGCAGGCGTTTCCTTCCCTAATGCAACTTTTCTTGTGATGTTATGCGACTTCTCCTCTTGTGATAACATGGACATGGAAGCTAATGTACTGTTGTAGACAGGGTCAGCAATTAAAATGCACATTAGCCACCTAAAAAAGACCCACCTAAAACTGTCATCACTTTAAATGAATGCTTTAAAGACAGTATTTTTCCTGCTTTATCTTACTGTCAGACAGTGATTTCCACTGGGAAAATGAAGCCATTGCATTGCTTTCTTTAAAGCTAGACTGTTGAGAAAAACAGTGATCTAACATTGCTGAACACAGCTGCTGAGCTACTGCTGCTTTGATCATTTATTTTGTGTTATTGTGTGACTTTGGCATTTAAAATGGTTAGTTTGGATTCATCAAAGTCACACAGTAACACAAACTAACTGATTGAAGCAGCAATAGACCGGCAGCTCCTTTGTTCAGTGAGCTGAAAATTACTGGTTTTGTCAAAGGAGTTTGAAGAGAGCATAGATAGGAAACAACTTTTCCACTGGAAAATGGCTGTCTGACAAAAACATAAAGTAGTGAAAATACTCTCAATGTAATGTACACTTGATTTGTTAAAGACTTTTTCTTGAGACTCTTTTTCTATGTAAATATGTTTTGCGGCAGCAATAATAGGCAGTAATAATATTTATTACACCTGTGCATCTCCTGTTCTGACATGTCCAGTTGTACACTGTGAAAGCATTTGTTTATGTTAACAGACCCCTTTTCTTCTTAATAACAATAATAAAAAAAACAATAACTGCAAACAGTGATGACTAAATTTGAACTTAAAAACACGTTGGCTGCTGATGTGAGGATTTTATTTTATGTTGTTTACCTCGTAATATACAGTAAATCTGTCTTGCCTTGTGATCATTTGTGTTTCCATTAAAGAGTGTAGGAGACCTGGGTTTTCAGGACTTTCATCAGAGGACATTGTCGGCCTCCTCCTCAGCCACAGCCAAGCTGCGATGTTACGCCGCAGCGTTTCTCATCCCCACATTTGGAATTCCTCCTGTCCTCATTGGGGCAGTGGCTGCATCAACAGGTAAAGCAGATGTGTTAAATATCTTTCAACATGAAATTTAAATTTGAGACATATTTTGTCCAAAACTGACAAAATAGAAAATAGGTGCTATTATAAGAACTCTTGCATTGAGCATTGTCGAGGCAGCTGTAACCATCATCATATGCTTTGCTGCAATGCAGCTCTTCCAACATGAGTTTGAGAAAAACACAACAGCATATGGCAATAGGTACTCCTGACACTCTTATATAACATCTTGTCTGAATTATCTTAAATGTTTTTCATCTTCTGTTTGTTAGACTGGAACCTGACCTCCTATGGCTCTCCGTCTCCGTTTGAACGAGGTCAGACGGGTTTGATCTTGCCACTCTGCCTGCAGCACCTAACTCCGCCCTACATCTCTGTTATCGGCATCGGAGCTGTGGCTGCTGCTGTCATGTCCTCAACTGACTCTGCCCTGCTGTCTGCGGCCTCCATCTTCTCCTCAAACATCTACAAGAAGATCCTGAGGACTGAGGTAAAGGTGGGGAGCAGAAAGTGGAAGGCCAACTGATGGATCATAACACTGGTGCACTAATGGCCATTTGAACTGTCAGGTGCAGCCACTTAAAGAAAAAAGGGAAACTTAGAAAGAAATGTTACATGAAGTGCAGGAAATTAGTAGATTTAGAAAATAGTTTTAAAATAGTTTGGGAAGAATGTCTAGGGAAAAAAGACAGGTAAAAAGTTATATTTACAGTTATCATAATTACATATTAACCCATATTTAGAATCACATAATTATTATTTACGTTATTATTTTAAGCACTTTTTTGTTTGTTTTACTAATTTTCAGTAGAAGCATTATAACCTTTAAAACCTGAGAACATTGGTTTGATTTTCTCAAAACATGAACAGAGGGCAGTGAAAGAAATGTTGTTTTTTTAAAACAGAGATGAAGATAGAAAATTCTTAGAATTTATACATATATTATTTTTTTGTTTTGTTTCAGTTTTCTTTTATTGCAAATTTTCAGGTAATTTTCTTGAATTTTCTTTTTTTAGCCTTTTATTAGACAGGGCAGATCAACAGTGTGAAAGGGGGAGAGAAAGTGGGGACAACATGCAGCAAAGGGCCTTGAGTGGGAGTCTTGTAGGAGCTCGGGGTTTTTCCATGATTCTGTCCTCAGCTGGAACAGTTAGAAAAGTGTTTTAAAATAGGCAAAGAATAAGAGAAGTTTGAGAAAATAGAAGCATTATATCTCAATCTGCTGCTGCTTACCATACAGTTTTCCTCTCATTGCTTTTCATTGTAGGCATCAGAGAACGAGATCCGCTGGGTGATTCGTATTGCTGTGGTTATATTCGGCCTGGCCGGCACAGCGCTCACCTTCCTGCACACAGGCGTCATGGCTTTCTGGGTCCTGGGTGGAGAAATCGCCTACATTTTGATGTTCCCGCAGCTGGTCTGTGTGCTTTTTTTCAATGTATCCAACGGTTACGGTTCCACTGTAGGCTTCCTGGTGGGGTTTCTTTTCAGACTTTTGTGTGGAGAGCCCTTGTTAGGGCTACCACCTGCCATCCATTTCCCAGGATGCATTCTTGAAGATGGTGTTTATGTTCAGTATTCTCCTATCAAGACAATCTGTATGGTCTTTTCTTTTGCCACCATATTGCTGGTGTCCTTCCTGGCATCTGTGCTCTTCAACAAAGGACTTGTACCTGAGAAGTGGGACGTGTTTCAGGTTAAAGTCAAACACCAGCCACGAACACAAATTCCAGTAAATGGTGTCAGCGGGAATGAAATTAACAGCTCACACCTTGTGTGTGAAGATGTCACAGATCCAATGTTGGAATCAACATGTTGAAATTTGCTGAAATAAATCATACTGTATCAATAACAGGACACTAAACACATGATTACCTCTCCAACAACATATAGCTCATTAAGACGTTATTGAAAATAACATGGTAAAACAATGGATTTCATGTTTTTGGAGGAAGTGGAAGATGAATGTCATGGTGTCTTATGGGTAAAGCTAGAAAGAAAAATATTTAGTGTGCATATTTTTTTCTTATTTATTTTACCGAAGAAAACCTCTTGGATTAGAATAAACAGGTTTTGGTCATGGACGCAGCAGTTTTTGATATCGTCTTGTCCTCTTTGTCTCTTTACTGTTTCTATGTTATTTTACCTGTTTTCACTTGTTTTGTTGTCACCACAATTCACAAAAAAAAAAGTCAGGATGACTCATTATCTGGAGACCATGGATATCGATGCAAATCTTCCATCCAATAGTTTTTAAGATTTAAGTCTGCACCAAAGTGGAAGACCAACAGAAATTGCCGTCCCAAAAGCCATGCTGCCAGTTTGGGTAATACTAATACTAATTTTGCAAAATTTGAAATACACAAAGTGGTAAAAATAACAATTAGTATACACTGCACAGAGATGCAGTAGGTGTATTGAAAAAATCTTTTAGAAAGTTTATATTTAACAGTGTTATAAGGAACACAAAAAAGCATACAGAAAATATGATGACAACATATAAACTTCTGTATATATATATATATTATATATATATATATATATATATATATATATATGTATGTATGTATATAGATAGATAGATAGATAGATAGATGCTAAAAGTGCCAAAATACTTGAAAACATACAGAGAAGGTCATTTGATTTCTACCTGTCATTCGTGTATTAAGTCAATAATTTAGACTTTACGGTGAAGATGTTAAAGTTGCCCACAGTGTTGGATAATTGTAAAAGGTTACAGATTATTAGTTAAAATATAATTAGTCACATAACTATTTTAGTAATTAAATTAAAGTAATATAACTTATTACATTTGGTTACTTTTTGAAGAATTTTTGTAACAAACAACAATTGTTTTAAACGGCATAAAGCTGAAAAGACCTAAAAACTAAGTGCATGCTCTTAAATTTCTCTCAATGGCTTTGGTGATGCGAGTTGTCAAACAAAAATATGCCAAAAGAAGACATTTCTGCGCTGCAAAATATGTGTAGTGACAGAATTAATGTTTAATTCAAAATATAACCTTTTCACCGGAAAGATTTTTTTGCATACATTTCCTTTTTGCAATCAACAAACATGTTTCTATCTGTCTCTCTATCTGTCTGTCTATCTATCTATCTATCTATCTATCTATCGAATGGGCTACAAAAAAAATAAATAAGTATGTTGCGCATGCGCACTTTGATCCAATATTCTACACTACAAGCAGAAGTCGCTTGAACTGCGCCTTTTTACGTAAATATGCCAGAAATGCCCTTCGTTAGCCTACGTATGCTGCGTATAATCGTGATTCATCACCGGAAATATGCGCAGTTCGATTCGAACGTAATTACGTCAGAGCTCGTAGTGGCTAACGGCTAACGCACCGTTTATCAACATCAATGTTATCATGGCGGCGGACGCCGACTGCTCAAAACCTAGCAATTTTCCAAAATTGGATTTTCACGATAAAAACGGGATTATAGCGAGAGGGAGGACAGCCTTAACCGTAACCAAGCCACGCTAGCTAAAAGGAGTGAATGTGTTTGTTAAACAGACTTGTTCCAAAGAATAAAAAGGCTAAACTGTGTGTAGCTATGCTAGCAGTTAGCAACTGTGCAGCTAACCAGCCCGCATTTAAAACGCCATAAGTGATGTTTTCACCGGGAAAGATGGACCGACGGATTTATCTAAAAGCACCCGACATCTACAGATTGGTGAGTCAGTGGACATTTATGTTTGGTTTTGAATCACATGGACTTGTGTGTTTTACTGTTGACAAAAACGTAGCTGGTCGCTGTGCCATTACTGAGGACATGGTCGCATCTGTTACTGGTGTTTTGGTGGTTACTTTTCAGAACATGTTATTTTGAGTGCTGCTCTTGTACTTTAGGTAAATCCCGTTTTATCACTGATGAGAACTTTTTACTGGTGTGTGTGTTGTTAAAGCGTAAAGGGGAGTCCAAGTGCAAAAGCTTTGACAACACTCTACTAAATTTAAAGTCAAATGGATAAAAAACATTAATCACACTAATCACTTGTCTTTTTTGAGACCCACAGGAGGTTAACACTGCCATTGGCTAATAATGCAGAACAATTACAGCAATACAACGTTTTTAAAGGAAGAGAACAGATTTTTTAAATTGTTTTAGTACAGTTTCATATGTTTGCAGACAATGCCCCCCTTGACACAAATATGCAAAGGGGCCTTATCTTCACAAGACCATGACAGACAGACTTTAGTAGTCTGATGTGTCTTTGCAGGCGCTATGCCTCTTTTGTGGTATTTTGGCTTTTTGTGGTGATTTAGTGTCACCTTGTGGTTGTTTCTTTGTAGTCATTTGTGTCTCTATGAGGTAATTGTATGTCTTTTTTTGTGTGTGTCACCTTGTAATTTTCTCTGTAGTTGTTTAGCCCATTTTTGTAATTATTTTGTGTCTCTTCACAGTCCCTGTCACTGCTGTAACTTTGTGTCTCTTTCTTGTTGGTATGTGCTAACAGGACATATGCAAGTGGAGGGCAGAGGGGCCCTTTGACACTTTGGGTGGAGTCGGTGAATATTTATGTATGGCATTATATTGAATTGACGTGTGTATTTTTGTTGACAAAACATTGCTGGTCGCTGTGCCATAACTAAGGACATGGTGGCAACTACATACTGAGCATAGATTACTGGTGCTGAGCTGTTACGTTTCAGAACATGTTATTTTGTGTCCTGCTATTTTACTGTAGGTAAATCCCATTTTATCACTGATGAGAACTTGCTTGATATTGACTGGTGTGTGTGTCATTTTTCAGTAAAGGGAGTCCAATTGCAGTAGATTTGACAACACTACTACATTTAAAACCAAAATGGACAAAAAATTATATTCATGCAAAGGATAAACTATAGCACATTATTCCAGAACTCAGACAACTCACTAATCATTTGTCTTTTTATGACAAATGACACAACACTACCATTGACTTACTATGCATAAATAATAAAGCAGAACAATTACAGCAATACAAAGTTATTAACAGAAGAAGACAGAGATTTTTTTAAATTGTTTTAGTACAGTCGTTTTCAGATTATGAGACAATGCCCCCCTTGACAAAAAAAAAAGGAAAGGGGCCTCATCTACACAGGACCATGACACACAGACTTAGTGGTAGTTTTAGGTCCCTTTGTGGTCATTTGGTGTCACCTTGTGGTTGTTTCTCTATTTTCTTTTTCTTTTTTTGGCTGTTTTGTGTGGATGGACATTTGGGTCTCTATGAGGTCATTTTGTGTCTTCTTTTTTTGTTATTTGTGTTACCTTGTAGTTGTCTCATTAGAGTTGTTTTGCCTTTTTTTGTAGATATGTGTGCTTTATTGTTGACAAAAACATTGTTGGTGGCAGTGCCATAACCAAGGACATCGTGGCATTCACATACTGATTACTGGTACTGAGCTGTTACATTTCAGAACCAGTTATTTTGCATGCTGCTCTTGTTCAGTATGTGAATCCTGTGTCCTTCCTGATGAGAACTTGCTTCATATTGACAATGTGTGTTATGTAATATGTACTGTCACAGGAGTTGAAATGCACTAGATTTTATAACACCCAATACTACATTTAAAGTGGTGAGCAAGTGAATGCCAGAGGGGCATTACATGGATTGAAGAATAGTAAATTGTAAAGCCCTAAATATTTTCAACGTTGTCTAAATGACACCCCTTTATATACCCTTCATATTTTTTTGTTTGTTTCTCTGTTTGTTTGTTTCTGGTGTCTGTTTTTGATTTGTTTAATTGCATAATTATCTTTTGTTCAAGATAATTTCATGGATTTAACGTGGTACAGTTATATAAAAAAGACAATGCACACTTCCACGTGGATAAAGTGAAAGAGGAAACACTTCATTAGGTTTAATCTGGCTTTCATAAGACACTTCCTTCCCTGTTTCTGATCTCTCGGCATGTTACGGAGTCCAACACTACGGATGCCTTCTCTATTATGACCAGCTTTTTTACTACACCTTCAAGTGTAAATAACCTGAGCTCTAGTTTAACGTTATAAGATTAAGGTAATTTTTCAGGAAAAGTTAGCCATAGGAAGATGAAAAAACATGCTGCCGTGTGATTTACAGTAAGACTGCCACACACAAAAGTCTCAAACTTCACAATGTACAACTTCTGGAACCTCCTGGATGTCATTAATCACCTCAATATAGTAAACTGTGAATGCCGAGAAGAAAACCACTGGTGGAGGAAACTCATTCAGGTTGTGCTCGTGGAGCCTTCGAAGGTAATGTTTCATTTTGCATTATTTTTCTCAATATATGTTAAATATAATACATAAAAACTATAAATGCAGTGATGCAAGGAGAACAGGGATGCAAAAACATGCAAACTGTGAGAAGCTGACCTCTTGGTGCTGTTGGATTACAGTATACCGCTTCTGTCCGCTTCCAGTAAATTCAAATTTGAAATATGAGAAACATACCTGACCGTGTAACAAACAAATGAGACGATGCAAAACATGTACAGTGTTTTGAAAAGAAAATAATGTGGAAATGAGGAATGAAAATATTTTCTCTAGAAATGATGACAGCTCCCTATAGCTAATTCTGAGCCTTTTACATTATGGGTAAAAATGGAGTCACTGGTCTTAAGTCAGAGAAAATTGCAGATAACTGATAAGTTCTCTTTGCGAGCAGGAGCTTGCAAAACTGAACGCATGCAGGGTGATAATTGAAAGCATAAATCAACTCAGAAAATAAGTATACAAAGTATGAATTGTCATTGTTTTGCATAGAAAGTAGTAAGTGGCAGATGTTATTCAACAGAGTATCAGTGTGTGTTTTCTGTTTATTAAATCTGATATACTTTGCATACACAGTGTTCATGCCAGCCTACTTTTCTTTAGGTGTATATTATCTGGGAACTCTCCAGAATGCCATCAACTTCCAGACCTACTTCAGACTGTTTGGGAGCAAAAGAAACAACAAACTTGGTGTAGGAAACTCATCCAGGTCATTGTAGTCTTGGAGCATTCAAAGGTAAATTTTCTTTTTTTTCTTTTATATGTAACGTTTTATTTAAGGAAAACAATAACCCTAACCCTATAAACATGAATATGCAGGCTGTGCTGCAGCATTGAACTGAGGGTGTACAGTTTACTGCAGTTAAACCTCTTGCATTTTACTTAACTGCTTGTTTTTCCTCTTCCTGTCTTCCCTTAAATACAAATTTGACATGTAAGAAATATAAGTATTTAATTGTGTAACAATGAGATGGCAGAAAAAGACTTGATAAAATAGCTAATAATATCAACACATCAGTAAAAGATTGTTAAAGAAAGAATTTGGTGGTACTGTTTAGAGATTTCAGGAATGGAGTCTGTGCATCTTTTTTATTATTTAAATTATTCTGACCTTTTTTGTTTTGCATACACTTTATTTTCTGACCCATCCACTGAGAGGTTTCGATAGTGACTGTATGATGTGACTGAATTATGTTGTCAGATAATGTAACAAATATTAAGGAATTTGAATAGAAACTGAAAACAAAGCTGTGTTTTTTTTTATTGGACTTGATTTGGTTATATCACTGAACAGTGTAAAGTAGATATTGTATGATCTATTCTTTTATTTATGAAAATCTGTTCTCTTAATAACAGGATTTACTCTGAACAATGGAAAATATCTGCAACACTTCATGGAACAACAGCTACTATTACAGCTATGATTACAGCAACGTCACCTACGACTACTACAGTGATAATGAAAAAACTGGATTCATCGTATTTGTGGTAACATGCATTATCATTTGCATCTGCCTTCCACTGACCCTCATGGCCATCTTTGCTCTTTTTTCTCTGGTATGTACATTATAGCCTGAGACTGTAACTTAGATATATTTCATTACCGTTGTGTCATGTGTCTGTTGCACAGGATCTCAATGCGGTTTGGGTGCCAAGTGTCAGGGGGCTGTAACAAAGTGTTTTAATGACCTTTAGGTTTACAGGATTTTAAAAAAGTAACCTGTAATTTTGACTATACTTATGGTCCCCAAAGGATGAAGCCTACTGACCTGGTTTACCCCAACCTTTCCTTGAGCACTGCAACATTTTTGGTTTTTAAAAGGGATGCCACAATTCTCCAAATCCACAATTCAGTTAGACTTTCGTTATGTTACAACAGCATACACTTCCACACCTGTAAAAAGTCACTCTAAAAGACTAAACCCATGTCAGTGTTTCTTTTCCAGTCAGATGTATCTATGATTGATCACTCTTCTTACCTAAAGTGTATTATGGAGTATAGCCTACAAACTATAATATTTTTTGTCAGTTGATTACATAATTGGGAAGGCAAGCGACTTCAGTGACCAGGATAACATATTTTGGAGGAGTTCAGAACATTTTTACAGCTGTCTTTTTCTTTTTACCATTTTTTTTCCTGCAGGTGCAAAATGATCATGTTGCTCCAATCTACGTCATCAATCTTCTGATTTCCGACCTCATCCAGCTCTGCAGCACAATATTTTGGTTGGCGAGACCTGAGGACTGGCAGATATATAACATTGTTTATATTTACTTCTTTGGTGTGATGGCCAGTGCGTTCTTCATGGTCTGTGTCGCACTGGAAAGGTAACTATCTGTCTGTCCAGTATGTGTGTATCTTCTGCGTCTAAGCCTTGTACTGTTATATAATGCTGAAGCTGTGTCTGTCCTGTGATCCAGGTATTTGGTCATTGTCTTCCCACTGTGGTACCGCTTCAGACGAACCGTCAAGACCTCTGTGCTGGTCTGTGTCATGGTCTGGGCCATTCCTCTTGTCTATCTCCTCCCTTCTTATTTCTGTATTAATCTTAAGGTCACCGAAGTAATTGCCGCCATCCTTTTACTCCTTCCTCTCCCACTGTTCATATTCTTCCTGAGCGGGACCCTCAAAGCCCTGTCTGCATCCATCTCCGTTCCCTCTAATGAAAAACGAAGAATTGTAGGAATGTTGGTCCTGGTGCTGCTTATTTACGCTGTTCTCTTTCTGCCAAGCATCATGTGGTCCCTGGTAGCGGGTGCCAGAAGTAACAATATCCTCAGCAACCTATCTTTTGTGTTTCTTAGGTTGAGTCCTCTCGCAGACTTAGTTCTGTATATTTTCATGAGGAAGGGGACCATTGACAAGGTTTTGGCCTCTGTGTGTTGTTGCACAATGGACGACAATGGTGTCAGCAGTCCAACAACTTGAATGGTGACAACATGTCCACAGTGGTCAAGTCGAAATGATAGAGGCAACACAGATTCTGTCATCTACTGATACGTTTTCCAACAACACACTGTGGACACAAGGAAGTGGCCATAAAAAGGCAGGGGTCGTCATAAATGTGCCAGTGTGTCCCAAAGTAATCCTCCCTAAGTTTCTGCATATCTAACTTGAGTTGCATAGAATCAGCACATCCTCGATAGCTGCAGCTGTTTGCTTTAAAATGAAATATCTGAATCTGCTAACATGCTGGCTTATACCAGTATCACAAACTGATATATATATATCTTGTAATTGACAAAGTGAACATGCACCAAACATAAACCTTAAGTTGAAGTATTTTTCTTCTTTTGCACAATAAATGTATATTACATTGAGAAACATTGTATTTCACTGGTGTGCCATCATGATAAGAATATGCATAATATGATTTTAATTCCACTAAAAAAGAGACTTGATGATCTCTAAAATTATGTGGGGAAAAAATGGATATATCAATATCTGTTGTCAGCCTAATGAGGTGTTATATATCAGCATTTTGGATACTGGCAAAAAAATCCAACATTGTGCATCCCTGTCTGTAATAATTTAGAGTTGCAGGTTTACATAATACACGCTTCAGCATACCAGTTTTTATGATGTGATTCAGAATGTTATTTTGTAACAGCTCTTTTATGCTTGGAAATATGGATAAATTCATATATTGTAGTATGTAATATCATATAAAGATGTGTAGAATTTCAATAAAAAAGATCTTTATTCTTGACAAAAGCAGTCATGTCTGCCTTTAACTGACTCACTGATCGAAAACCTGAAAAATCAAGGTATGGCAAAATCTCTGATGGCCGACAAATATCTTTTGCATATGTAATATATGTAATATGTAATAACCAAACTATACTGTTATCAGGGAGGTGTGTTCTTAAAAAGAACGAACCTAAATGATATTTTCTCAAACATCATGAACTCTTAAGTTTCATAGTTTCATCTCTTCACGCTTTTTAGTTGGTTAGTTCTTTTTATGTCATTCTTTTGCATTTCTTTGTAGTCATAATGCATCTGGGTGTGGTTTTGTATTTGTTTGCAGTCATTTCGTGTCTCCTTGAGGTTGTTTTACCTCTTTTTTTTTTTTGTAGTTGCTTCGCACCTTGTGATCATTTTAAATCTCTTCCTTGTCAGTGTGTGTTAAACGAGGGCCACAAAAGACCCATTCAGTAATCCCTCCAGGCAAATAAGGTGTGTAAGGGATATACTCTACTTAATGTTGTTTGTTCTAACTTTGGGAAGCAGACATAGAAAAAGAGGAAGTTGCTGGAAAGGATAACTAATGCCATTTGTTCATTGAAAGGTTAGCAAACTTTGCAGCATTTTGACGGAGTCATCTCACAGCTTTCAAACTTTCCGCTACATTTTTTATGCCTCTTTTAGGCTGTTTGTAGCATGCATCAAAGTTTATGCATTTACATCTTGAACCATGTGTTGAAGGTGTTTTTTTGTTTTTGTGAATGTGCAGTCAGGGCCGCTTGACTGCACTTAGTGCCTAAGTGACAGGTGGCTTGCGAGGCATCTGTGAGTCTTATTTAGTCCTCGATACTCCACAGTTCCCCCCTCTCCCAAATATGTTCACCTCTGGCTCCAAAAAAAGTAAAAAGGCAATGGCCGAACTCCAAACTTCAGAACGGGAGTCCACAAACCAATTTGTGACGTCATGGTAGCTACGTCGATTACTTTATAAAGACTAATGCTTATGTAATCCATTAAATCGATGTAAGTTTGCTCCCCATAAATTACATTTTTTTGTGTGAAACAAAAGTATCCCACTGTCTAACAAACATAGTATAAATAACTTTAGACGATGCAAAAAATGTACAGTACTTGAAGAATGAAACAAAGCGATGTGGAAGTAACAAAAAAATGTGCATGCAATCATTAGATATGTTCTAAGAACTGATTATAGCTGTTAACTCTGAGCCTATTTAATTATTTTTAATGAATTGAGTCACCAACCTTAATTAAAGAATTCAGTCAGGTCCAGAATTGCCCATAACTGTTCAGTTCTGGTAATTAGCAGATGTGAGCTTCCAAAGCTGGACCCATGCAGGATTATTAATTTAAGCATAAATCAACACAGAAATTATGTGTATCTTGTATAAAATGTCATTTTTACAAACAGAAAACATGAATTGTCTCTGTGTTTTTCAAGAGCGTATACATGTGTTTTTCCTGCTGATGAAATCTGCCACTCTGATGTTCTTTGCATAATGTGTTCATGTCTGTCTATCTGGTTTTTTTTTGGGGGGGGCAGGCGGCAGGCAGCAGATGCATATTATCATGAAACTGTCACGTCATCCCTCACCATATTTAATTCAGACAGTTTGGATGCGAGGGACAAAGCAGCAGACTTGGTGCAGGGCACTCATCGAGCATACTGTGGTCACGGAGCTCTCAAAGGTAAATTTTCTGGTAGAAAAATTGCTTATAGTCCTAAAAATAAATATGCAGATTGTTTAACAGCGTAGAACTGAGGGTGAGCAGTATGATTATGTTAAACCACTTACATTTTACTTTATTTGCTTATTTTTCTTCTTGTTTTATCTTTCCTTTAACATTAATTGGACAGTGAAATCCAGAAAATGCATACAAAGACTTCCTCCGATTATTATTATAATGATTCTGATTATTATTAGTATTACTTTTCTTTTTTATATTTACTGTATTTTCAGACCCACTCACTGAGAGGTATTAGTGTTGTTAGTGATGTTTTCCAGGAAATTATTACAGCTGAGATATGCAGTTTTTTGTGACAATAAGATTGTTGATGACAGGTCTTTCGGAGAGGTAGTCATGTAACCGAAAACAAAGTACAGTCAGTTGATGATGATTTCAGTGTTAGTTGCAACATAACTCTGTGTGTTTTAAACACTATAAAAAAACAAACATATTGTGTCATCGGTACTTGTCAGTCATAAACTGACTCATAATTTGAAATGATTGTGGTCTCTTGGCAATAGGGTTGTAATGGTTCACACAATTCATGGTACAATAGGTTTACAGCAGTTTTCCCAGTTTCCTTGCATTTTCCTTTTCTTTTTTTTAAGTCATGTTAATTTTCCATTTTTAATTAAAACTAGCACCATCAAGTATGATTTTTTTATGATTTTGAACAATGAGGGAGCCATTCCTGAGTGACCCAATGCCCGCTGTGTCTTCTAAGCACCGTATACAACAAAAACATCTCCTTATAAAATATTAAATGTAGTGTTGTATTTATTAACGAATACTTACAAAATAAACAATTCAATGTCCAAAATGCCATCAAATTTCTGTTTTTGACTTTTTTTTATATTTTCAGTTTATCATTGTAATTTGGGCTATTTTTTGTTATACAAAGCAGGAATTATGGTATGGCTGAAATTGGCTTGTGAAGGAATACTGTAACGGGGCTCAAATAAATTTTGCATATTCATCAAGCCTGTGTTTTCCACCACGGGGTCAGTTTTTATATCTGCAGCTGTTGGAAACGTTGGGAATGGCTGCCTAAATGCTGCAGTCTAGTTTCACTAATTGACACACTGGGGTGAAGACTACGTAAATGTGTTGTCATGTTTGAAGTCATGTAACCTTCTGTCATGTAGTGGATATAACATACCTTTGCTTTTTTATCCACCACTCTCTCGTTTTTGGCCTCATAATTTACAGAAAACCTATTTGGCCTGTAGGTTATTAGCAGATCTTTTTCTGGTTTGGTGATGGTCTTAAAAACCATCTTGCAATGACTTGCGTGGAAAGCCTTATTTAGGGCAGTGGAACTGAGAATATCATATTAAACACAACTTTATCTCTATGATTTATTTTCAAAACAGTAATACAGTTGTTCAGCAAATCATTCGGTTTGTAGTAAATAGTGAACCGAAACCTAATGTTTCTTCAATACAAATGTGTATTGTTACAGGCCTACTCAATAATATTAGGTAGATAATATATGTTCCTTTTATTTTTAACGCTATCTCTTAAACAACAGGTTTCACTGAAGAATGGAAGATTTCAACAATGGAAACTTCTCATGGGAAGAAATCTATGATTACAGGGATCATTTCCTCAACCTCACCTCCTACAGTGCTATCCCTCATGAAGATCCATATGCACTTTTTCCCTTCTATGAATATACCCAGCCACCTGCCTCCAATGGTCATAGCAACATCACCTTTGGTTGCAATAATTACAGCAACATCAGCTCCAATGACTATGGCTATACCCCCTTTGGCTACTACGATTACAATGAAGAAGCTGGATTCATCATATATTTGGTGACATGCATAATCATATGTTTCAGCCTTCCTTTGACCATCATGGCCATCTATGATCTATATTCTCTGGTATGTACAATATATCTAAGATTTATTCATTTCCTGTACGTGCAGACCATCCTTATCTGGAAAGAGGGCTCTGATCTAGTGTCAGGGGGTTGTGATGAAGCGTTGAAACGCTCTAAAATATGCAGGAGTAGTTCAGTCCATAATAAAAAATGTCCATGAAGCCAATTGGATCCTAACTCTAACTCTAACCTCGTGTAGTTTACGTGCATGACTCCATCCTACCCTACTTTTAATGCCCAGACACACCAAAATGACAGTAAAGAACAGGCACACACGTTGACTGTGTGAAAGAAAATAATTCGTACCTCCAGCAGATGCAGTAATCTGTATTTGTCATTTAAAAAGGAAAAACAGAAGACCGTCTTGATGCTAGATAACCCGTTTGCACAGTAACAACACAATCCAGTATTTAAAGAACAAAGCATATTTAACCATGAACCAGTGAACAATAACACAAACCATCGGGAAATGTCTCTGCTTTACAGTTAAATTGTTTAAAGATTAATCTTACTTTATATGTCACGCTTGTTTGAATCTCACACCGTCTTGACTTCAGTCCTTTACTTTCCTCACTTCCGTTTCCTCTCCTTGTGAGCTTAGCTGACCCACCAATCAGAGTCATTGTGTTCACCAATGGGCTTTGGTGTGTCAGACGCCGATTCAACACGATGAATGGGCTGAAAATAAGATAACAAAAACTGATGTCTTTCAACGCTACAGCACAACCACAAGGGCAACAGATGCTCACCAACAGCGCTATATTGACCGATGGTCGAATGTCAGCTTGGTGCGTGCCTTTAAACTGTAGAGGTTAATGACACCATTTAATTACAACTCATAAGAAAACATGATTTGGGGTTTCTTAACCTATGAAATGTTGTAGATATTCATGGTCCCCAGAGGATAAAGCTTTAGAATAACTATTTAGATGTTTTTGGTTTAAATGTAATCAACTGTTGGATGAATTGCCATAAAAAGGACACAGACTTTAATGTTGCCCGGAGGTTGAACCGTGGTGTCTTTTGTCTTCTGATTTGACATATTTTGGAGGAGATGGACTGCAAAACGACTGCTTTCTTTACTTTTATTAATGTTTCCCTGCAGATGAAAAATGGCCAAGTTGCTCCGATCTACGTCATCAACCTTCTCATTTCCGACCTCATTCAGCTCTGCTGCATGATAGTTGAATTGGCACAGCCTGAGGAGTGGAAGATAACTGAGGCATTCGTATATATTTACATCTATTGTCTGGTGGCCAGTGTTCTCTTCATGATGTGCATCGCTCTGGAAAGGTAACTGTCTGTTAATCCAATCTTCTCCTGTGTTTGACCATTGTAGAATATAATTCTGAAGCTGTGTTTCTTTTGTATTGCAGGTATTTGGTCATCGCCTGTCCACTTTGGTACCGCTACAGAAGAACCCTCAAGATCTCTGTCCTGGTCTGTGTCGCGGTCTGGGTCCTTCCTATTTTCTATTTCCTTCCGTTCTTTTTCTGGGTTAACTATAAGGGTAAACGAGCAATCTTTGCCATTCTCCTCCTCCTTCCTCTCCCGCTGTTCATATTTTTCCTGGGTGGGACCCTCAGAGCCTTGTCCACTTCCATCTCTGTCCACTCTGATGAAAAAAGACGAATTGTAGGAATGTTGCTTCTGGTGTTGCTTATTTACACAGTGCTCTTCCTGCCCAGCATCATTTGGTCCCTGGTCCCGGGAGCTCGATATAAAAAAATTCTCACCAATCTGTGTTTAATGTTTCTGAGGCTGAGTCCTCTTGCAGACTTAGTTCTGTATGTTTTCATGAGGAAAAGGACCACTGACAAAATTCTGGCCTCTGTGTGTTGTTGCACAGTGGACAGCAAGGATGTCAGCAGTATAACAGTTTGAATGATGACAACATGTCCACAGTCAGCTTCATGCAGACAGTCAAACAGGGAGAGAGAAAGGGGAGAAAAAATAGACATAATACAGATCCTGTCATGGACTGATATGATGAACAACTTTTTTAATTGTTGGTTTCTATACATATTTTGATTTGTTTAACTTTTCCGGAATTACAACCAGGAATGTTACAAAGCGTGCCAGTTATTCCCAATTTTGGTTGTAACTGAAATACAATAACAATACATACTGAATAGTGTGAATCAGGCAGTCAGCATAAGACTGTCACTGCATTAAATGACTAAAAGTTTGCTAATTTAGTCTTTCTTTCCTGTAAATATTTTATTATTTTCTATCCAAGATCAGGGACTAAAGTTGTAGGTTTTAGTCTATTTAATCTCTTGGCAATGGTACAAGTTTTTAGTATAAGAAGCATTCTGGTTAGTTTTTTACTATTAGTAGTAGTGTTTGTAGTCCAGATGGTATTGACCCATTATATTTGAGCAGGCAGTGATTTTCTGCAGGAAAATGGCCCATGTGATGTGTGGAAGAGGCGGAAGGCATTGGCCGAAACACAGTCTCGAAACCCATTAGCTATCATCTGATACAAATGACTTTTTATTAGTCTTTTCTTGAATTAGAAGGTTTTAATTATGTGTAAGATTAAGACATTTTAAAGGCTGTCTGTAAGGCATCACCCCCCCACCACACACACACAGCTCCACCCTCTCATCTAAATTTGGTTACTTTTGACTTCTAAAATAACAACTTGGAGACGGACAACATGCCAAATTTGAGGCTTCAAAATACATCGCATTAGCCAGGACCATTATTGTCTATAGTGTGTGTTTGAATTACTGTTTATGGTCACAGAGGATAAACCTCAGTGTGTTTATGTTTTTGAAAATAACTTTAAGGCCTGTTATGATAAGAAATTTATATCAAATGTCTGAGCTTTTTGTACTGTTGTTTCATTTTGCTCTGATTAAAAACAAAAGATTTTTAAGAAGTAGCCAGTGTAAAGATTTTAGAACTGGAGTATATTTCCTAGTTTTTGTCAGGACCCTCGCAGCGGCTCTCTCTATAATAATAATAATTAATAATGATTATTGGACTGTAATAATAATACGTTATAAGCTGAAGTTGCTGAAAGTTTGCAGAAAGAGAGAGACAGACAGAGAGCGAGGGGAGAGAACAGAAGGAGACATGTAGGCAAATGCAGAAAAATGCAGCCTGTTCCCTCTTTTTTTAAATTCCCAGCTTATAGCTCTCATGTTGCATTTTCTTCTTGAAGAAATGCAAATTCTAGTTTGTGAAGTAATTGACATATTCCCGAGAGAGTACCTGAAACTAATAACTGATTTTAAGTAACTTGCACTGGTTATAACCAATGCATGTCCATGCAAAACTGAGTTTTTAATTTTCTGTTTTTGTTCAGATAATAAACTAAACTCCAGTGCTGCTGTTTGTTTCTTTGTTTAATATAAGCTTTATTTTAGGTGTTTTAGTGGTAGGCATATGCAGCATTAATGCCTTAAATTATAATTCATTAATCATTATGATAATTTGTAACAATAATCAGTAAATAGATACAGTTTCATGTTATATTTTAAACTTGGCCACCACAAGTCAAAAAGGGAAATTTATAGTCAATTAGTTAAATTGATTTGATAATTAAGTCTCAATGTGAGTGTTGGTAGTTCTCAAACCAGTATACATTGACTGTAATTTCATGCACAAATCACACAATCAAGATATTTTTAAATGAAATGTTTATTGAACCGTTAACATTCAAACTAAACAAGTTCGCCAACCCATATGACCACATGCATCATTTGTTCCAACCCTCTAATACGACCCCCAGGAGTAAGCCCCTAAACTGCCGGTGAAGCGGTTTATTTTCACTCTAATATCATCCCAGTAAACATAGACAACATGTGAAGTCCACTCTCAGTTAACTTGTACTGCTCCCGTTAGAACTGTAATAATCCGACAAAGGGAGCTATATTGGCAGACATTTACTTTTATATTAGTAACTATGTTTTAATTACTGTGAAACTAAATCCGCTGAAACTAAAAATCATTGTGTTTTTGTTACCTTAGAATGAGCAGTTTATATCTACATGTGGAGCATATTCAAGGCATTATTGAGGGAGAAAGAGACACGATGAAACTTATATCAACTACATCTTAGCAGGAAATGCATGACGTTTTACAACCACAGTTTAATATCTGTTTAGAAGAAGAAGATTAAAAGAGAGTAACAGGCAGTGCTGTACTATCAGTACTCACTGTGCAGATACTGTGGCCCTGGATATGTGCTTGTGTGCAGCAGTTTACATGAACTTGAATGAGTCAGATAAATCTTAAACTTGCATTGAAACAATATTACAGCCGGATAAACCGTATGATCCACATTATTGAGGATATTTACGGTGTTTTGTGAACCCAAACTCCCGCTCATGTTTTCTCTCTTAATTAGAATATAATGACACTCTGAACCTCCTCTATGTAGATTATTTGCAACCTACTGTGTTGCAGTTTAGCATATTTATTGTAGAATTTTTGGATTCTCAGAGCAAAACAGCAGACTTTGGTGTGGGGAAGTCATACATTTTTGGTCTAGCAGCTTTCAAAGGTAAATATCGTGACAGTTTCATGATAGAGGCAATATTAATAGTCAAAAATGATTATGCAACATTTAAGAAGCAGGCAGCTTTGCGCTGCAGCTGTACAGAATACGGTGTGTTTACTATGTTTTTTCTTTAAATTAGACAAATTATAAATATGTGATTGTGTAAAGATGAAAGCATGCAAACCAAGCAGTATTTTCAATTAAATGAAATGGGGTGAAGTAAAAATGAATAAAGACAATGAGTAAGGGCATGCAAAATTAATAGGAAATGAATAAAGTAAACTACTATTTAGACATTTTAGGAAAGGAGTTCATATACATAAAACATGCTAACAAAGGCTCTTTATACAAAACTCTTATCATTGTCATATTTGATATGATTATTACATTTTCTAGAACTTTCTATTTTTATTTTGGCTCTGGTTCACCATGATGGCTTCAGTAAATGTAACTAAAATGTTTCTACTATTTTTTTGTTCTGTGAGCTGATGTTTGTCATAATGTTTTGTGTTTTTTTTTTTGATCAGAAAAGCAAACCAGATATTATTTTTGAATCACTGAGCTAATTATTGCTTCTATGTCATCTTATTTCCAGTCCTTTATTTTGGCTGTTTTTCCATGTTTTAAATTGAAAAAGCATCTTAACCAGTCTCAAGGACGTTTTCATTTTCTCCATGGTTTTACTTTTGGTGATTTAGTGGTAGTCATGGTAGTTTTTAGGATGTGATTCAGACCAGGCATATTGCTGTTATGTGCTTGGCAGTATGGATAAATTATAAATTAATTATGGAGATGAAATTGTCAATTTTACAAAAATTCATGATTTTTAAGTGTAGATAAAACTGTGAATGTCTGTTTTTCACTAAGTATCTGAATGAAAATATGAAAAATCTCTATTATCTTGCATTATATATTGAAACCCTACTGCTACCAAGGAGGCTTATTTTTTTCAAATTACCAAATGTTTTCTCATCATATCAGAATGTTTAGATCGATATTTATGTTGTTTAAGTCGACTATAGCTCAAGAGACACTATCATTTTTTTTTCTTTTTGAGGCAAATGTAACAGGCATACTCTCATTTTAAGTACTGTATGTTTAACAAGTGCAGCATTTGTAGTCAAACACTTATTAGGGCTTAACAGCATCATTGAAATGATGTTTATACAATGGTTGCTATGTCAAATAGATTTGATAATGTATTACTATAATTTAGCTTCAATGTTATAGACATCTACACATCCTTGTAATTGCAAATCATCAATATACCCAATATGAGCCACTTGGCCAAGATTACTTAAACCTGCAACAAGCTCAGCTGCTGTTGACTCAGCAATACTGCAACATTTTGAATATAAGGCCTGCATGCGCTGATAACCACCTTGTTGTGTTTTATCCACCCCATCCCCCTCTTGTGCTAATGTGTACTCCTGGCTTACTAATAGTTTCTCTCTTCCTTAGAAGATAATGGTTTCCTCTGTGTAGATTTCATCAGCCTACTGCATGTTATAATTTACCATATTTATTGTAAACTGTTTATTATAGACTGTCTATAGACTGACTGGCTTCTGAGGATACAACATCAGACACTGGGGTAGGGAACTCATTCAGGTGGGGTCTTGGAGCTTTCAAAGGTAAATGTTGTGACATTGTATATATTATTAAGAAGACAGAGGCATTATAAAATGTCAGAACTTTACTATGCAACCTTTAAAAAGCAGACAGCTTTGGACTACAGTTGTGCAGATTATCTTTTTCACGTGTTCACTTAAGTTGACAGCATGCATTTAAGTTTTCAACTGAGTTAATATAATCCAAATAATAAAACGGCATATTCCACGAAACTATAAAATATATCATTTAATGCTGTTACCCTATTGTGTTCACATATTGTAACATATTCTCACACTCTTTACTCTTTAGTCTCTCCCCTCTCTCTTTGTGCTCCTCTGACCAATCCCTTCTCCCTCCCTCTTTCAGCTTCTTGCCTTTGACTTTAATTTAAAAAAACAACAACTAATTTCTTAAAATATATTATATATATATATATATATATATATATATATATATATATATATATATATATATATATACATACATACTCAAAATTCTTTTTTTGTTACAAAAACTACATTTTTAACTTGGGATGCATATTCCTGAGCTGCGCAACATTTCTTACATTCTTGCAAGATAATGCAGATAGTTCATCAAATGGATTAATCAGTCATGTAAATGTTCGCGCCCAAAATCAGAGGTCAGAGGGTCCTTCAACAAGTAGTGGGGCATATAATTCAAAGCATAGGCATAACGAAATCATCTAGTGTGTCTTCTTCCTGAGGAAATTCTGCAAGCTTTAGGTTCATTCAGTGTTTCATTGAATCTGTAATAAGCTTAAATATCTCAGCCTGGTTTGAACCATTATGTAATATGCACAGCAACCCACTAAACAAAGTCATAATGAGAAGTAAAATAACCAGACTGGAGCAGGAAATACTTATCTGCATTTACAACGGAAGGACGAAACAAAAGGAACACGCACAAATAGCCTGAGACATCACACACCCACACAACACAGCCAGTAATGTCTTTCACCGTCAGGCCAGAGATACAGATCACTCACCGTCAGGATGAAGAGAGCCATGTCTAGTTTTGTGCCAGTGTCCATCAGACTCATGAATGGCTGATTTATTTATATTTTCTTCACACCATTGTTCTTATCCTGACCCATGAAGGTTGATTTACCTATTTTTAACGCTGTTCTTTTAATCACTTTTAAACTTTATATATGGCTTGTTTATTATGTATTGTTTATTGTGCTTTAATTGCCACTTGTTGATTTCTTCATGGTATATTATGTGTGTATTTGGTATGTCGTGCTCGTTGTTGGGTGTGTGGGCTGTACACGCACTGATGTTTTTCCACAAATTAAGTTCCTAACAGACAAATTTCGTGTACATATTAAACAACATGCTGCCTTTTCTATAACCTGATCTCTTCAACTACAGGTTTCGCTGAAGAATGGAAGATTCCTACATTAACAACATTTCTCAAAGCTATGACCACAGCAACATCACCAATGGCAACCACCATTATTTTGTCTATACGCCCTTCGACCCAGAATATTATAATGAAGAAGCTGGACTCATCATGAAAGTGTGGTGACATGCATTTCCATTTGTATCGGCCTGCCTTTGACCCTCATGGCCATCTATGCTCTTTTTTTCTCAGGTATGACATTATGATTTAATTTACTGTTTATGTCAATTTCTGTCATAGCTTTACAGCAATAATTTATTCTGTTATAGCCATAAAAATAATGCAGATATTCATGGTGCCCAGAGGTTAATTCATCATAACTTTTGTGATCTGTCTTTTCAGTTAGCGCTATTAGTAGGTCAAAAATTAAAATAGAGATTCATGAGAAAAAGTATAAATGGCTCTGACTTTGACTTCTGGGCAGAGCAAAATGAAAGCAAGTTGGGAGGAGTTGGAGTTCAAAACATGTTCACAGCTGTTTGTTTACTTATGTTTCCTGCAGGTGCGAAATGATCACGTTGCTCCGATCTTCGTCATCAACCTTCTCATTTCTGACCTCATTCAATTCTGCTGCTTGATCGTTGAGGTGACGCAGCCTGAGGACCTGAAGGCAAATCGAATCATCGCATATATTTACTGCTTTTGTTTGGGGGACAGCATTGGCTCATGGTGTGCATCGCCCTGGAAAGGTAACTATCTGTCCATCCAGTGTCTGAGGAGCTACTTCTGTGTCTGACCCTTGTGTCACTATATAGTTCTGAAGCTGTGTTTCTGTTGTGTTGCAGGTATTTGGTTATCGCCTGCCCACTGTGGTACCGCTTCAAACGAACCATCAAGATCTCTGTGGTGGTCTGTGTCGTGGTCTGGGCCCTTCCTCTTGTCTTTTTCCTCCCTTTATTTTCATTGAATTATTTGAAGATTCATGAAACTGTCGTCGCCATCTTTTGCGTCTTTCCTATCCCACTTTTCATATTCTTTCTGGGTGGGACCCTTAAAGTCCTGTCTTCTTCCATCGCTGTTCACTCTGACGAAAAACGACGAATTGTAGGAATGTTGGTCCTGGTGCTGCTTATTTACACACTGCTTTTCCTGCCCAGTTCCATTGTGTTAGCGCACCATGAAACCAAATGTAATGAAACCCTCAGAGTCCTCTCCCCTGTGTTTCTTAGGTTGAGTCCTCTTGCAGACTTATTTCTGTATGTTATCATGAAGAAAGGAGTTATTGACAAGCTTTTGGCCTCTGTGTGTTGTTGCAGACTGGACAACAATGATATCAGCAGTCCACCAGTCGAAATGATGACAGCAGATCCAGAGTCAGCTTCAGGCAGAGACAGAGAGAAAACAGAAGGAGACATGTAGGAAAAAAGAAAGGACAGAGACAGATTCTGTCATTGACTGATGTGATTTCCAGTAGGACACAGAACTGTAAGGAAGCATTTTCTTTTTTACTTTATTTATTTAGGCCTGGCTGATTATCAGGGCCAATATTTGGCATTTTGCTGTCTATCTGTATTGGCGTTTTATTCTAATGATCGCTGATAAAATTAATTAATTTAAATTTTTTATTTATTCATTTTTTATTTAAATTTTCACTTTTATTCTTTCAAAAAAGTTGCTGGGAACTTGTATATGATGTTGAATGGTTTAACATTTGCTAAATGCATTTAAACAAAGTTTTGGGTTGGAGTGTCTTATATTCCAAATTCTAAATAATTACAGAAAGATTTTCATTTTTCTTGTAAATGCATATCATTTCCAGATGGTTATCGGTCTCATTAACTACTAAGAATTGGTAACGTTACAGGCCCTGGAAAACCAATATTGGTTGATCCCTATTTCTTAACCACTTAAATAAAAAAAATTGACATATTAAGGAAGCTACCTCTAATTCTTTCATTTCATTTTGGATTTAAAAGCATTTAGTGAGATAAAGTTTCAGGTTATTCTGCAACGAATTTCATGCCAAAGGTGCAGAATGCATGCATGCCCTTTTCCCAGTTATCATATGGCTTTTGGAACAGAAAGCATAATGAAGTCTTGAGAAGGTTAATGTCTGACACTTCATGATAAAGTTATGTAGGTAGTATGTGAGCAGTCTAAGAATTGCTTTTTTTTTTTTTATAAGAGTATACCAAACACAAAGTGGCCGGAGCAGGCCATTCTACCCAAGAGTATAACCCGCAGTGGTGCGTCAGTCTTTTACAATTGGTAATGAAAGTCAGGCAATGGCTGTGTAACCTCTGTAACAGACAACCACAATCCACACAGAAGAAGTCTTGAATTTTCTGGGAGTTCTACTTGCTCTAGTTTCACTGTGATGGAAAATGTAAATAAAATGTGTTTTTATTAGTGTGTTAGCTGTAACTTGATGTCTGTCATTATTATCCTTTAATCACAGGAACAAAGTGGACAATTTTTTTGGTTCACGGAGTTCATCATAGCTGCCACACCATCTTATTCCTAAATCACTTTGACTCTTTTCTGTTTGTGCAACACAGAAACAGCATTTCAATTAAAAAAACATTTTTTTCACAAAAATCTGAATGTTTGCCTTTGACTTATTTAGTATATTAAATCCTGATAAATCAATGTACGCTGGTTAACAGGTTATTGTCCATGTTGACATAAAGCCCAACCCCAGCCATACTGATCCTGACTGGCTAAAGGTTGGTCGCTAAAGCCAGGCTACTTCTTTATAGCCTAGGCTACTGCAGTGGAGAGGTATGGGTCCCCTGTCGACTCAGATAATATGCAACTGAACTGGGAAGAGCTGTGTCCTAACCTGGCAGTGGTCAAATCGCCATCAGTGAAGAGAAAGAGTATAGCAGACAGTGTGTGCTACCTTACATAAGCTACTGTCAGGTCCAAACGTATTAAGTGGACAAATGCTTGCTTGTGACTTTTGGAGAGTAGAGAGTAGAGAGAGAGAGTCCATTAGAGGGCTCTGTCTGTGTGCGATAGAACCAAACCCACTCCCTGTTGTGTGTTTTCCTCCGCTGTTTGGAGGACAGTCGCTGTGTTTGGAACAGAGTATCTTTTCACAGTGATGTTGGGCTCATCTAGCAAAATGGTATGATGTCTTAACCACCAGGCTGCAGACAGTTTTTTTGTTCCAGCCTAATGATAGACACAGAATAAAACTAGAAAGGTCAGATCACCTAATCATGTGACGCCGACTCTGCTTTTTCTGCTGCCGCTACAGCTCTCAGTCATCTTGGCAAAGCTGATGCTACAGAGACATGCCTAGATGAAAAATAAGCTACATGTTGTTGTTTACCCCCATGGTCTTTTAACAAAACAGATGTCATGTTAGTCTTTTCGTCCACTGTCTGAGTAAAAGGATAGTCATGACTGGCAGCCCCAGTGCAGTTCGCAAAGCAGTCTTCAAGTCGTTATAAGGTTTCTCAGATTTTTCCATCCTTGACATTTTTTGGTGTTCTTTCAGTCCTCTAACATAAACTTGCTTCAGTCTCAGCAAAATATACTATCCACTGTAAACAGTAGGATGTCATACCTACAAAAGACATGACCTGTTTCTTGGTTTGTGGTGTCAGAATACTTTGAATGGCAGTTTTTGTGTTTGGGAGAGAGATATTTACCCTCCTGCTGTGATCATTTATCCTAGAAAGGTCACTCATTGTTGAACCCATTGCAGTGTGCTCAAACAAGCAATGTGGCCATTATTTGCCAGTTGTTGCAGCAGTGCTGATGTGCCTGTCTTACAGGCCTCTTTTGATGGTGAACAAGTCACTAAATTATCAAATTATTGCAGAGGCGCATCCCTAGCTGGCAAAGTAAGTTAACGCTGCTTTGTTAATTCCCAAACTTTTGTATCAGCTCATGGCCAGATAGTTGAAACAGAATGTTTTGTTTTCCTTAATAAGAAAATTTAAACCAGTGCTGGGAATCTTTTTTGCATGAAAATACTTTAACCAAATCACCAACAGAGAACAATTTACTGTTAGCTGGAGCCTGTGATAGAATTGTGGATGCATTGGTTTGTTCATTTTCTGCCTGCAAATCTTGCAGGTTTTTCTGTGTCTGCTTGTTGCATTACCATATAACAATGAAGCTGTGTCTATCTTGTGTTGCAGATTTGTGTCGTTGTCTGGGTCCTTCTTCTTAGCTTTCCTGTACTTTTCTCTTTTTGATATGATAATTAGGTCAAGCTAGCCATTGCTGGCATCTTTTTTTCTCCTTCCACTGCTCATATTCTTCCTCGGTTGGACCCTCAAAGTCCTGTACACTTCCACAATGAATTGTAGGCATGTTGGTGCTTATTTACATACCGTTGCTCCTGCAGAGTATTATTTGGTTCCTAGATGGAGCCAGATATAACAGAATTTTCAGCTACATGTCTTTCACATTTCTTAGTTGAGTCCCTTTACAAACTTAGTTTTTTGTATGTTTTTGTGAAGAAACTTTGGCCTCTTTGTGTTGATGCAGAGTGTACAAACATGCGTGGTTTTACCACTTACTGTGTGGTGTCATGTTAACCTCAACGTCCTCTCTTACTCACGCATATTCATGCCATACTGTTTTTTTCTAACTTCCTTAGAAGGTAATCATCGACGCCTCCTCTGTGTAGACTACCATCAGTCAGTGTCACAGTTCACTATATGTAATGTAGACAATTTGGGTGCTGAGGACATACCATCAGACACTGGTGTAGGGAACAACTTCCACTGTGGTCTTGCAGCTTTCAAAGGTAGTTTTTGTTGTTTTATTATATAGATTATTAACAAAGCTAAAGGCACTATAAACAGTCAAGAAATGATTGTGCAACTTTTAAAAGCTGAAGAATACTGTGTGTTTACTGTGTGTTCTGTTTTTCCTTTAAATTGGGAAAATTATAAATATTGGATTGTGTAAAAAAAAAGATAAATACATGATTTGGTTTTAATTAAATAAAGTAGAAGTAAAAGAAGTAGAAGTATTGTTCAGCCTTTTCAGGAATGGAGCTCATATATCTGGAACATGCTTACAACGGCTTTTTTACAAAGCTGTCTTGAGAGTAGAAATATGCAAAAAAAAACAACTTGTGGGTATTGTGACAATGTGATTACATTAAATTACTGAAACAACTTAACCGTGTTTAGTGGTTATAGTAAAGACTTCACATTAGTATTCATAATCAGTGAATACTAATTCATAAACAATCTGAAACTGTGTTATTTGATTAAATAATAGTGAGCAATGATTCTGTTAATTGTTATTGTGGGTACAGTGTTTGGGATTTTTGGGAACTTGCACGTCAGCTTTAGTGATATCACTGAGCAATATATTGTAGAAATTAATCATGTTTCCTTTCTATAATCTGATCTCTTAGAAAACAGGTTTCACTCTGAAGAATGGATGATATCTACATGAACAATACTTCACAGAACAGAAGCTCTAATTTCACAGAGAGCATGGATTATGATTTTGCAGAAGCTAGATTCATCATGTTTGTGGTGGATTGCATAATCATTTGTATCGGCCTTCCTTTGACTCTCTTGGCCATTTATGCTCTTTATTCTCTGGTATGTATATTATGACTGAGATGTATTTATTTTCTCCATGTGTCATGTGTCTCTGTAAAGGATCTTGATGTGGATTATGGGCCAGGGGTCAGGCAGGTGGGATCAAATGTCGTAATGATGCATAAATTTACAGTTTAAAATGACTCCCCCGTTAAAGTGTACATAAAAATGATTGGACCCCAAACAGTTTACTCTGTGCCGTGTCTTCTGTTAAACTATAAGAGTTAATGCTACCATTTAGTTATTATTTGGGCTCGTTGCCTCTGTTTTTGTTTGTAGCGTATAAATGTAGCATATACATGACGATGCTGGACAGAGCGAGATGATATATATTAACAACTGCTTTCTTAATTTTTTAATTTTTCTTTTTTTTTGTAGGTAAAAGATGATCATATTGCTCCGATCTACGTCATCAACCTTCTCATTACCGACGTCATTCAGCTCTGCTGCCTGATCGTTGAGGTGTCACAGCGTGAGAGGCCCACAGAAACGTTCTCCGATTTAATCCGCTTCTATTGTCTAACGACCAGTGTTTGCTTCATGGTGTGCATCGCCATGGAAAGGTAGCTATCGGTCTCTCCAGTATTATGTAGCCTCTTCTATGGCTGACCCTTGTATTACTATATAATCCTGATGCTGTGTCTGTCTTGTATTGCAGGTATTTGGTCATCGCCTGCCCACTGTGGTACCGCCTCAGACGAACCATCAAGATCTCTGTGCTGGTCTGTATCATTGTTTGGGTCCTTCCGGTTGTCCTTTACTTTCTCATTTTTCTGTCGAGCACAGAAATGACCTTTGGGATCCTCCTCCTCCTTCCTCTCCCACTGCTCATATTCTTCCTTGGTGGGACCCTCAAAGCCCTGTCTGCTTCCATCTCAGTCCACTCTGACGAAAAACGAAGAATTGTAGCAATGTTGGTCCTGGTGCTGCTTATTTACGTGCTGTTGTTCCTGCCAGCCATCATTGTGCTCCTGTTTCAGAGAGACAGACCTAACTTAATCCTAATCTACCTGTCTGTTGAATTTGTTAAACTGAATCCTCTTGCAGACTTAGTTCTTTATATTTTGATGAGGAAAGGGACCATTGACAAGCTTTTGGCATCTGTGTGTTGTTGCAGAATGGACGACAATGATATCAGCAGTTCGGGGGGGGGGGCAGACTGAGACATGCACGTAAATATGAACGATAGAGACAGGACAGATTCTGTCATTGACCGATGCAGTTTCCAAAAAGACACCTAAACCTTCATTTTGACTCTTTTTTTGTATGTGCAACATAGAAAGAGAATTTCAATTAAAAATCAGTTTTTGGACAAAAAAAAAGAAAATGTTTGGCTTTGTCTTATTCAGTACATTAAAACCTGATAAAACATACAAATGTTTTTGTGTGTTTAACTGAAAAGGCATCTTAACATGTCTCAAGGACATCTTTTTTGATCTTTAAAACAACTAAAATAAAATAACTTGTGTGTCTATCCAAAATTGTGTTTGATAATGAATTAAACCACATACTTTTTGTCTGTCTTTATATAATACACATCTTATTTTGGGTGTTTTAGGTATGGTCGTTTTTAAAATGTGATTCAGAGCAGGTATTTGCTATTGTATGCTTGCCAATGTAAATAAATTCTGTGCAATTTTATATTAAATTTGTCATTTTTCAGAAATTCAATATAAAATCTTTATTTCTAGCTAAAACTGTGAAAGTCTGCACTTGACTAAGTCTGAATTGAAACATGGTATATTGTGGGATATTGTGGGATATAACCCAGCCCTACTTCTATGAGGGAGGCAGGTTTTTTGGGGTTTTTTTTTTATTATCAAAGGATATTTTCTGATAATCCTCTTGTAGTCAAACTTCATATTTAAATTTATCCATTTGGCAGACACTTTTTTCTAAAGTGATACCAAATGAGGTATGTTCAAGAGTTTAGCCCAGTTGCATTTATATTTTGTGGTTAACTTTTTCCTTTATAGCTACAGTAGTTTAATGAATTGTCCCTTTAATGCAAGTTAAAAGCAGGACAGCAGAAATACATTCATCTGAGTGGCAAAACGAAGTATAAAGAATTAGGTACATGAGCTGGTGCGTGCACTTAGACAAAGTTCTGAAGAAAAACCAGTGCCACACAGAGAGACCACAGATGATAAAAGACTGTGGGTTTAGATATCGGAGCAGATTACATATACACACATGCATATATCTTGTGCATCTGTAGTTTGTTTTAATTGCTGATGTTCTTCCAGCCCCAGTTATCTGTTAGCTTAGGTTTTAAATAAATTAAATTATCTATGGCATGCACTTCCTTCTTCTTACACTCACTGAAAACGTTTCTGTCAAGTGTTGTGCATATAAGGCCAAGAAGATAAAATATCTAGATAATTTGTAAGTGTAAGACAATAAAAGTTTATTTTGATGTTAATGTTATTGAAGCTCGATCGTGTTTTGAGCCCTGACCATTGCCTTGAAGTCAACGGCTGCCTGGAAGGCGCTCCCCGCCTCCAACCCTCTGACCAATCACAGAAGCCCCAGTACTCAAATTCAGACTTCCTCAGCAAGTTCACACGCATAGTCTATATTTTTCAAATATATGAATAAAGTAATCTTTATCTAAGCAATTTGTGCAGAAAAATATAACAATAATACAACCTAAGTTAGCTACTTTTAGCTAGCACTACTGTATTATAAGATAGCTAATGTTAGCTAATTGGACCTGATAACGTAGATTAGCTATTTTAACCAAGCTAATGCAACTTTTCTGCAAAGTAATGTAGTTAGTCTGTCTAAGCTTGTTGAAAATAAATTAAAAACTGATGCTAATGTTGAGCAGTCTAGTTATATTGATATGTTATTTCACAAAGGCTAACATTGGCTACATACCAGGCTGCATACTCCCAGGCAGCCAAATGATTTTGGATAACGTTAACTGTAAGGCATCTACACATGGTCTTCCAGGCGGTGTAGTTATACCGGCTAACTCAGAGACAGGCGGTTGACTTTAGAAAACTGTAATACGGCTTTCCCACCAAAATTAGCAGCATGCAGGTTTTTCAAACATGGGTAAACCCATTAAATATCGTGGATTGACTGTATTCCCACTGCCAGTGAACACCACTGGAGCACATGTGTTTGCCTTTCTGTTAGCTTTTGCGTGTGTGTGGTCTGTTTTGTTGGTGTGTCTGTACGATATCATGGACAGGCAGGAGAACAGCAGCCAGAACAGAGGTCTTTGAAAACTTTTCAATGGTTTCTTTTCTTTATCGCTATTATTCAGTATCTCTTTTAAACTCAGTGCAGATGTATTTGGATTGATGTTTTAGTACTGCTTAGGAGGAGATGGAGGGTAATTAGTGACAGCACGTCATTACAACTTGCTACTTAAAGAGCTTAAATTACCTCGTTCACCCGGTTGTTTTGTTCCCATCGGTGCCGATCGGAGTTGGAGGCCATTAAAAACCTGTGTCCACTGCAGAGTCATTTGACCTGGGTGTTAATGGTAATTGTATGCATTCTCATTGCATTGAATATTCAATATTCAATTGCACTGAATGAGTGAATAACATGGCAAACATATTTTAAACTTGACTTTATATCATTTTAAATAATTTTTAAAATTTCTTTCTTTACATCTCTTGGCTTATCTTGTCTTTACTCTTTTATTGAAAAATCTGTATCCTGTGTGATGTTTTTATATTTTATTGCTCTGTAAAGCACTTTGAATTGCGCTGTTGTATGAAAAGTGCTATCCAAATAAAGCGGCCCTGGATGCCTTCCAGGATACTTGGTAATACTGGTTAACTCTTAGGCAGCCAGTTAATTTTCAATTCCTGTATGCATACCCAGCTAGTAGGGAATGTTCCCACAACACTGGCTAACTTTAATTAGTTGTAATTATGTTTAAAGAAAACATTTTGATCTAATCTTCAAAGAACCATTTAAGGATACCTATCATTTCAAATAATGTTCCTGCATGTTAAATGCTTACTAAGATGTAATGTTTGAACGGCACCAATCTGAGGATGTTTTTGGTGATGTTGAGAGGTGACAGATGATAGAGTAATCTTTTGTAAAACATTCCCACAGTTGTAATATTCCCAAAGTCTTATATAAGAACAAACTTTTCTTTTTACATGAAAATGGAATTTGAAGTGTTCACATAACAACATTGAAATAAATAAAGAAAAACCAAAAACATTTTTTGATGTTTATAGAGAATGCTCTCCGAACTTTTAAAAGAACATTCTGGGAACTAAAAGAAAACTTGCCACTTAAAATGTTACTAAGTTATTGATTGGTTGCATTGCACCTTTATCAGAACATTTTTAGAACCAAAAATTGCTGGCTGGTTACAGACATGATAGTTTAAAAGTGATGTCTCCCAGGCAGCCAGTTGATTTTATATGCCTGCAGGGCATTAAGGCATGGTAGATTAGGGATGGCTGTCTTCCAGGCTGCTCAGTAATACAAGCTAACTCTAAAACAGCAAGCTGATTTTAGTTCATGTTAACTGTAGGCAATCTAGACATGGTCTCCTGGTAATTATACCAGCTAACTCAGAGGCAGACAGTCCACTTTAGATATCTGTAAGGCATCTAGGTTAAGAGTGATGTGGTCTTCCAGGCTGCTTAGCTTTAGCTGTTAAATGAGGCAGCCAGATGATTTTGGATAACTGTAAGGCAGCTAAATACATAGTAGGTTAAAAGTTCAGAGAGTAAGAGAGTTCATGCCTTACTAATATTTTCTCTCTTCCTTAGAAGATAATGATCAGATACGCCTTCTCTGTGTAGATTTTATTAGCCTATGGCATGTTATATTTATCAAATTTATTGTAGGCTGTTTGGATGCTCAGGCCATAATTTCAGACAGTGGAATAGGGAACTCATTCAGGTGGTGTCTTGGAGGTGTCTTTGGAACATATTATACTGTTTTTTAAGTTTTTTAAGTGTTTAAGTTCAGAGGCACTCTGAAGAGTCAGGAAAAGATTATGCAACCTTGGACTGTAGCTGTGCAGAAAACTGTGTTTAAATCAACTGTGTTAATCATCAAAGCTATTTATAATGACATTTCCAGTTTATCAGGAAGCGATGACAACTGAAAAACGTTTTAGGTGTGTGACAAAATGGAAATGTAACCCAGAATCTGTAGATCATTATCAGTCCACTCAGTGTTACAACTCACCTTCCTTATTGTAGACTGTTTGGATACTGAGGATATAACATCATACACTGGTATACGGAGCTCATTCGGTGGAGGTCATCCAAATTTCAAAGGTAAATTTTGTGACATTATATTATATTGAATATTTAAAATGATAGAGGCACTATGAACAATCAGCAAATAATTATGCAACCAACATGCTGTTTTAAACCAGCTCTATTTTTTATGTTTCACTCTTCCATTGGTTTGTAAAAACGACAAAACAAAAACAGTTTGAGAAAGAAGCCAAATGAAATAAATACAGAAAGATGCAGTATTTTCAATTAATGTATAACTGTTTTGTTTTTTCAGAAAATATTCTACTGTACAATAATGTAGCCCTGTAGCATGTTTACAAAGGTTTTTTTTGCAAACATGTCAGTATTAATACTGTTAAGACATTTTCTAGCTTTTATTTGTTCTAAATCATCAGGAAATGATCGCAGCCGTCAAAGGCTGATGAATTGTTCATGTAATCCAAGACCAGTTACACTGAGTTAACCCTTTCATACATAAGTTATGACTGCCTCGGTCAAGAACTTTGTCTTGTTTTTGTATGTCTTATGATTGTCAACATAAATATTTTTGTGACATTTTCTAGTGTTTATATATTTTAAATCATCATTAATCCACCAACGTTGTTTATCGTGACATTGACAGTTAATCAGGAAATGATTGTGGCTGAAATATGCAAAAGACTTTTGAGGGTTGTGATGATTATGTAACCCCAAGACCAATGATACTGAGTTAACCCTTTCATATATACATTTTGACTACTTCAGTCAAGGATTTTTTTTCTTGTTGGTTTTTAAAAAAATTTAGATCTTTTTTTCATTTCAACAACGTCTTCCTGTCCACAAATATGTGCTTTTAACTGAGTAAATATAAACCCATGATTTAAATGATTTATTATGTGAAATCTATTAAAAGATATATTTTTCTAACCCCATCCTTCCCTCTTCCATTCAGTTCCTTGCTCTTGAATCCTCAGGCACGAACATTTTCTACAAAAATGCTGTAAAGATTTCTTGGTAACAAAAACTGAAAGTTATATTCTAATAACACATGAAGCATTTTCAAAAACGTTTCATTAATAGGTTCAGTTGTAGTTATATATAATCAGTGATGCATTCTGTCTATTTTAGTGGACGGATGATTCATCAAAATCCTACTAATATGAAATGTTTGTACTGCAAGGGTCTTCTACTGTAGAGGGATTGGCAAGATATTCCTGAGCTGCATAAAATTTGTTACATTCTGGAAAGATAATGCAAATGGTTCATTGAATGGATTAATCAGTCATGTAAACCTCCTTGTCCAAAATCAGAGGGCACTGAGAACAGAAGAAGTCAAATCATGAAACGGTGTCTGGCATTTTGGATGTTTTTCCTGAGTTTGGTTATAATATTGTATTTGTGTGAGCTTGAGATATCACAAAACACTGTTTGGTAGATGATAAACAGCACGCTGCCTTTCTAAAACGTGATTTCTTCTACTACAGGTTTCACTCTGAAGAATGGCGTTTTATATTGTCTTTGCCCCCTTCGTTCCCTACAATTATTTTGGAGAAGCTGGACTCATCATGAAAGTGGTGACATGCATTGTCGTTTGTGTCGGCCTGCCTTTGACCCTCATGGCCATCTATGCGCTTTTTTCTCAGGTATGAACATTGTGACTGAGTTTTATTTATGTACCGTTTGTGTCATAGATCTGTCTGAAGGAGCTAGATCTGAGTTGGGGGACAAAGTGTCATGGGCTGTTATGAAGTGTTATGAAGCCCCTGGGAAGTGCACCAGGCTCTGATGTAAATTGTAAATAGTGGCCAAAAGTGGAATTACACCGTCAGGGTCCGTACAAGTGGCTCTGACAGTGATTGCTGATCAGAGCAAGATGACATATTTAGGAGTTGGAGTTCAAAACATGTTCACAGCTGTTTGTTTACTTTTGTTTCCTGCAGGTGCGAAATGATCATGTTGCTCCGATCTTCGTCATCAACCTTCTCATTTCTGACCTCATTCAGCTCTGCTGCTTGATCGTTGAGGTGACGCAGCCGAAGGATCAGATATATAAAATCTTCACATATATTTACTACTTTTGTATGGGGGACAGCGTTTGCTTCATGGTGGTGATCGCCCCGGATAGGTAACTATCTGTCCATCCAGTGTCTGAGGAGCTACTTCTGTGTCTGACCCTTGTGTCACTATATAGTTCTGAAGCTGTGTTTCTGTTGTGTTGCAGGTATTTGGTTATCGCCTGCCCACTGTGGTACCGCTTCAAACGAACCATCAAGATCTCTGTGGTGGTCTGTGTCGTGGTCTGGGCCCTTCCTCTTGTCT
>NC_056477.1:2865408-2924400 GCF_008729295.1 Plectropomus leopardus | reverse complement strand
TTTATATATTTTTATATTTTTAATTTTTTTTCATTTTCTTTAGGAAAAGGAAGTAAAATTCAAGCAAATAGATCTCACAAGTCAGAAAAGTCCAAAAGTCTTTGTTTCATAACCAGTTCAATTAAAAACGCTGATATTTTAAAGAACCNATTTTTATATTTTTAATTTTTTTTCATTTTCTTTAGGAAAAGGAAGTAAAATTCAAGCAAATAGATCTCACAAGTCAGAAAAGTCCAAAAGTCTTTGTTTCATAACCAGTTCAATTAAAAACGCTGATATTTTAAAGAACCTACCTTTATTATTACATTTCATTTTGGATTTAAAAACATTAAGTGAGATTAGTTTTTTGGTCCATGCTGAAGCTGCAGAGTATATACATGCCCATGTCCGAATTAACATATGATGTTTGAAATATGAAAGCATAATGAAGTCTTGAGGAGGCAAATGCTCTTGTCCAACACTTTTCATACATGATAAAGACAAGTAGTTTGCATGGGAGCAGTTAAAGAATTGCCTATATGGAAAAGTATACCATTGACAGGGTGGCCAGAGCAGGCCATCCTACCCAAGAGTATAACCTGCAGTAGTGAGTCAGTTTTTTTACAATCGGTAGTGAAAGTCATGGAAACATGGAAAGCTTTTTAACCTCTGTAACGGATCCCCGTAATCCACTCAGAAAAAAGTTCTGCTTGCTGGGTAAACTTGCTCAGGTTCACTGTGATGCCCTCATTTACATGTAAATAAAATGTTATTTTATTAGTTTGTTAGCTGCAGGTTGATTATCTTATTTATCTTATTTATCTTTATCTTGTTTATCTTTCCTTTCTTTTGTAATAACAGAATTAAACCAAATATTTCTTATTGATTTGCTTGGCTCATAATTGCTGCTGTGCTGTCTTATTCCTAAGTCTTCATTTTAACTGTTTTCATCTGTAATTCAGATACGTTGATTAAGTTCCTAAGAAAAACCAGTGACGCAGAGAGACCACGTGATGAAAGTCTGTGGGTTTAGATTCTTGGCTGATTATGTTCACATGCACATAGCTTGTGCATTGATGCATTGCTGATGTTGTTCCACTTCCGGTTATTTGTTAGCTGACTTTGGTTTTAAATCATTTACATTATAAATGGCATGGACAGAAATGCCTGATTTTTCTGTCAAAATTTCAAAGCAATTTGCAGTATGTTTAGGTGTTTTTTTTTTATCATGTCATTATATTTTTTGGGAAGTTATAATCACATAGGATGTACATCATGATATTCATTTTCAGAGCCAATATTTGAAATGAAACAAAACAAATACTAAAAAAAAAATCTTAGCTCGTCTAAAGCCAGTCAAGAAGATTTAGAAACATTGAGGTCCACAAGAATAAAACGGACTGCCCTGATTGTAAAACAGTGATTGGCAGGAAGAATGTTACATTACAGATGAGGAAGACACAGATAAAAGAGAGACCACTGTGTGCTTCACAGCTTCACCGTCAGGTGAGAGAGAGCCGACTGTGCCTCCGACAGCTTGAGAGCTGTTGTGACGCTTAATAGTTTGAAAGGTTAAAAAGCTAAAACAGTTACTTAATGCAATAATCTGTGTCCTGTTATCAAATGGTCTGTTAAATGTCCATGCATGTCTCAAATGGTAAGTGTCCTTACTATGCAGAACGCTAAAATTCACCTGCTCTGTGCCACAGAAAGGCCTCCAGGGGTTATCTGCGTGGGAGCTCATGCATTTGCATTCCAATGCTGCTCTGCTCACAATGACACCAAAATAATAATAATAATAATAATAATAATGCATTTTATTTATAGGCGCCTTTCTTGACACTCAAGGTCACCTTACATCATCAACATAAAAGCAGACACAATATTAAAGAGACAAAATAAAATATAGAATAAATAAAATGGCTTTACTCTGTAATTAAACCCGTTAATAAACGTTATTTCTATCACATGTGCAGTAGCAGTCTCATGATCAACAGAGAGACAGGCGGGTGACCGCAGCTTTACGAGGAAATGAGTCATATTTTTAAGAAAAGCTGCAGTAATTGGACAAAGTTGTAAAGCTGTGCAAAATTCACAGGGATTGGCTGTTTTCATGTGAATTGTTGCACCTGCAACATTACGAAATCCTGAGGGGATTGAATATTGACTCATCAAAACTGCAGAATCTTGAACATAAGACTTAACATGTATCAGCTGATTCCAACTTACTTTGTAGTGTTTTATCAACTCCGCCTCCCTCTTGCATGAATGTTTGGGCCTATTGAGCCTTATATATGTTTTCTCTCTTCCTTGACAGATAATTGTCGTCTGCACCTCCTCTTTGCGGATCATTATCAGGCCACTGTGTGTTACAACTCAACTTCCTTATTGTAGACTGTTTGAACACTGGTGCAGGGAACTCATGCAGGTGGCAGTCTTCCAAATTTCAAAGGTAAATATTGTGATGTTATATTATATAGATTATTTAATATGATAGAGGCACTATAAACAATCAGGAAATGATTATGAAACCAGCATATCATTTTAAACCAGCTATATTTTTTATGTGTGTAACTCTTCCCTTGATTTTTAAAAATGGCAAAAAAGCTGTTTCAGAAAGGAGCCAAACAAAAATTTAAAAAAATAAATAAAACTGAAAAACAGATAAAGTATTTTCAACTAACATTTAGCTTTTTTTTTCATAAAGTATACAACTGTTCAGGATTTAAGTCCTGTATTATGTTAACAAAGCTCTTTTTTTTTTTTTACAAACATGTCTTATGATTGTCAACATAATTTGTTTTCTGACATTTTCTAGTGTTTATATGTTCTAAATCATCATTAATCCACCAATGTTATTTATCGTGACATTGACAGTTTATCAGGAAATGATCGCAGCTGAAATATGCAAAAGACTTTTCAGGGGTGTGATGATTATGTAACCCCAAGACCAATGATACTGAGTTAACCCTTTTACTTGTTGGTTTTAAGGCATTAAAAAAATTGAGATCTTTTTTTCATTTCAACAACGTCTTCCCGTCCAACAATATGTGCTTTTAACTGAGTAAATATAAACCCAAGATTTAAATGATTTATTATGTGAAAACAGCATTCTGTCTTTCTATCACAAGATTTTTTAAAACTTGGTCTCGCTCCGAAGAATTGAAATTCATTTTGTCTTTATGTGTGATATGTGTGCTTGTGGTATGTTATTCTTGTTGTTGGGTGTGTGAGCTGTGCACGCGGTAATGTTTTTCCAAATGAAGTTCCTAAAGGATAAATCAATATCTTTAAATCTGAATTACTTGTGTGAAGTTTCGCCTTGCAGCTTCAGTGGTAACAACACAGTCTCATGTACATATAAAACAATATGCTGTCGTTGTATAACCTGATCTCTTCAACTACAGGTTTCGCTGGAGAATGGAAGATTCCTACATCAATTACACCACAGATTTCTACTTTTATTTTATCTTTAACCCCTTCGGCCTAGGAGGATATTTTGAAGAAACTGGATTCATTGTAAAAGTGGTGACATGCATTGTCATTTGTACCGGCCTCCCCTTGACCCTGATGGCCATCTATGCTCTTTATTCTCAGGTATGAACACAGTGACTGAGGTTCATTTATTTACTGTTTGCTTCATAGGTCTATCTAAAGCACGGGTGTAAAGCTCAAAGAAGTGGGCCAAAATTAAAAACTTGGACCAAGTTGCGGGCCAGATTTGATATAAATTGAAAAATTGACTACAAATGAGCATTTTTTCCCTTCTCTCCAGATATATTATGCTAAACTTTTTCATATGGAAACAAAATTGAACATAAAACAAGCAAGATTATTAATATTATAAACACATGAAGAATCAATTTTAAATAAAAGACACATTAGTGGCATTCGTTTCTTATTTTTATTTAAATTAAATAAAATATTTAAAAAATATTTTGCCCCTCTCTATATGTAGCTTTTGGAGTTTGTTTTCAGTGGGAACCTTTTCTTTACAGGCCAACAAAACAACCCTAAATTTTTTTTTTTTTTAATTTCTTCAGTGAAAATCAACGCATAGTGCATTCTGGGATCTGTTAGCGTTGCATGCGCTATATACTGGCAGGCCAGCTCTAATAGACATTTGATATTATCTCACGGGCCAAAAATAATTGAGTTTGACATCTTTGGTCTAAAAGATCTTGATCTGGATTTGGGGACAAAGTGTCATGGGACTTTTATGATGTGTTGCAGTCACAACCCCAGGAAGTGCAAAAGGCTCATGCAAATTTTACATAGTGGCCAAAAGTGGAATTACACCGTCCGAGTTTGTCATTTGATGCTCACGGGCCAAGAGAGACTTTTCCCCATTGAATTACATTGGACGTCTGTAAATAAGTGGATCATTGTTTTGATCATCAAAATCTCCATGAAACAACTCATTTCACTATCTAGATTTAAGCCATCCAGTTCAATAACATTTGGAAAGTGTAAAAGAGCTGCAAGATTAAATTTTTTAGACCACCATTCAAGCTAGAAAAGTGCTTAGCCAGTCACTTCATCGGCGGAAGTTACTCACTCGGCTGCCAAAATTCTCTAGTGTGCATGCCGCATCAGCCAGTAGATCTGAGTATTTCATACCTTTTCCTGCTTCATGTGCCAATAAGCAGTTCTCACAGGAATGGACAGGGCCCTGCCTCCATGGCTGTATCCAGACTTTCTTTAATACATTCACGGTTGTAATAATTGACTTGCCGTTAAAATTCTACAGACATTTATGGTGCCCAAAGGTTGAATCTTCATTACTTTTTAGATCTTACTTTTCATTTAGCGCTGTCATTACATCAAAAATTAAAATGGAGATAAATGGAAAAAAATTATAAATAGCTCTGACGATGATTGATGATCAGAGCAAAAGGACATATTTAGGAGTTGGAGTTCAAAACATGTTCACAGCTGTTGGTTTACTTCTGTTTCCTGCAGGTGCGAAATGATCACGTTGCTCCGATCTTCGTCATTCAACCTTCTCATTTCTGACCTCATTCAATTCTGCTGCTTGATCATTGAGGTGACGCAGCCTGAGGACCTGAAGACAATGCTAATCTTCACATATATTTACTACTTTTGTTTGGGGGACAGCGTTTGCTTCATGGTGTGCATCGCCCTGGAAAGGTAACTATCTGTCCATCCAGTGTCTGAGGAGCTACTTCTGTGTCTGACCCTTGTGTCACTATATAGTTCTGAAGCTGTGTTTCTGTTGTGTTGCAGGTATTTTGTCGTCGCCTGCCCACTGTGGTACCGCTTCAAACGAACCATCAAGATCTTTGTGGTGGTCTGTGTCGTGGTCTGGGTCCTTCCTCTTGTCTTTCTCCTCCCTTTACTTTTCTGCAGAGATAAGATGATTAAAGAAACCATCATCACCATCTTTTGTTTCCTTCCCCTCCCATTTCTCTTATTCTCCCTGGGTGGGACCCTTAAAGCCCTGTCTTCTTCCATCGCTGTTCACTCTGACGAAAAACGACGAATTGTAGAATGTTGATCCTGGTGCTGCTTATTTACACGCTGCTTTTCCTGCCCAGTATCATTTTGTTATTGTCATATGAAGTCAGATCAAACAAAACCCTCAGAGTCCTCTTTCTTGTGTTTCTTAGGTTGAGTCCTCTTGCAGACTTATTTCTGTATGTTTTCATGAGGAAAAGAGTCATTGACAAGCTTTTGGCCTCTGTGTGTTGTTGCAGACTGGACAGCAATGATATCAGCAGTCCACCAGTCGAAATGATGACAGCAGATCCAGAGTCAGCTTCAGGCAGAGACAGAGAGAGAGGAGACATGTAACAAATGCAAAGTATAGAATCTCTCACTGACTGCTATGATTTCCAAGAGACACAGAACTGCACACACAAGGAAGCATTGTCTTTCTTAATTTTTGCGGAAAAGAAAGTAAAATTAGAGCAAAAGTAACTCTCATGTCAGAAAAGAAGTCCAAAAGACTTAGTTTTGTAACAAGTTGAATAAAAATCATTTACATCTTCAGGAACTGGCTTTCGGTCATTCTGGATTTAAAAGCATTTAGCAAGATTAAGACAGTGACTATCAGGTCATTCTGCAACATATTTCATGTTAAAGGTGCAGAATACGTTACAGCACCCAATTTCCATATGGCATTTGAAGCAGACTGTGAGTGTGGGTTTAATCTGGGTTTTTCTCAATCCAAAGACATGGGGTTAGGTTAATTTCTGAATGGCTCGAAGGTGTGAATGTAAGTGTTAATGGATGTTTTTCTCTATGTGTCAGCCTTTTGATATACACCTTTCTACCAAAACTAGCGTGTCTACGGAGGCTTTTTTAACTCGGGCAAAACCTGATAAAAATAGACCACAGACTGCTATCACATTACCAGTAGGCCAGAGCTGTGTACTCAGCTCTGCAGGTGACGAATATGCCTCTCTGTGTGTGGTAAACAATAGAAACCAGCATGGATGGAGGCCTGTAAAAAGTTAATGATGGTTCTTTTTTTTTATTACATCTCTTTCTTATCTCGTCTTTGAAATAGAGTGCAGACGAATTTGAATCAATGATTAAGTGCTGCTTTTACCGTGACGGACAGTATTTTGTGACGGTGCGTCACTTCATCTCGCAGTTAAGAGGCTAAAATGTGTGTGTGTTCACCTGGTTGTTGTGTTTCCATCATTGCCGATCAGAGGTGATAAATACCTGTGGCTCCTGCAGAGTCATTTGACGCGGGTGTGAATGCCGATTGATAACCATCTTATTCCTAAACCTTTATTTTTACTGTTTTTTGTATGTTTAAAACTGAAAAGGCATCTTGACAAGGACATTTCCTTTTTTTGATCTTTCAACAAAATACTTTTTACAAGTCATAGCTAATGTATGTCTAAAACTGTGTTTGCTTTGCTTTTTTTGTAAAGATAAACCGAACCAGATACGTTTTGTTATCTTTATTTAATACAATTTTTATTTTGTAATGTTTTAATGGTATGCATGTTAGTTTTTAGGATGTGTTTCAGAGCAGGCATTTTGCTAGTATGTGCTTGGCTGTATGGATTAATTACACGAAATGTTATATGAAAATTTACACTTTCTGTAAATTCTGTTAAAAAAAAAACTGTCTCGATAAAACTGGGAATGTCTGCCTTTGACGACATTTCTGGATGAAAACATGAAAAATCTCCCTTGTCTTATGTTATATATTGAAATATAACCCAGCAAAGGAAGGATTTTTTTTTAATTACTAAGTAATATTTTCTCATGATACTCCTGTAGCTTTCTTCATATTTACATTTATTGATTTTGCAGAAACTTTTGTCCAAAGTAATGCCAAATGAGGTTTATATTGAGTAGAGTAGTTCACTTGCTTGCATATTTAGATATTTAATGTTTAACTTTTTCTGAGTTATAGCTAACATATGTCCACCCCAAACTGTATTTAATTTTTTTAAATTTCATTTTTTTAAATATGAATAGATTTGGTGTTTTAGTGTGAGACAGGGTGTGATTCGGAGTGGGTATTTTAACACAGGCAATATGATGAAATTCTTATTCACAGTATATTTGAAGTTATATGTAAATAATGCAAATAATATCTGATTCTAGAAAAAATGGGAACGTCCGTCGACAAAGATCAGTTACTCAACAGGCCAACCGGGCACAGGTCCAGGAGCCCAAAGTGTTGGAAGGCCCCCTGCCATTCACCTGCAAAATATCAAATATCGAGAAAGAGATTCAAATCCCCACAAAGTCTGCGTGTTTTCAGAGAGGTGGCAGAGCTTTTTGCATATCTGTTCCCAGGGGCCCACTGACTCATAATCTCACTGCATTAATGACTGTTACTGTCTCTGTGTCACTGTTTTTTGAATGAACGAGTGAATCTTTATCTCGAACCTGTAAATTCAATCAAAATGCACAAATTAAAGCAAAAAAAAAGCCACAGGCCACAACTACAATGAACAAAACAAAAAGACAAAAAAGGCCTTTACAGAACCTATACGTCAATCTCAATAACTTTCTTTTAATAATGTCTTTTCTTTGTTAAAAAAAAGTAACAGGCATACACAGACAGTAACTACCATATGTTTTATAGCAGGTGCAGCATCTGTAGTCATTTGTGCCAAACTGATTCATGCAAATGCTGTTCAAACAATTGTTGCCATGTAAAATAGACCTCTTTTAAAATGTAGCCTTATTGTAATAGACATCTATGCACCTTTTTATTTGCAAATCAAGAAAAAAAAACAATCTCAATTAATACTGTGCAGTTACATCTATAATTATACTATTTTAGATCAAGGCTAGTGCCAACAAGCACTTTATTACAAAAATGTCTGTCTATGTACCTTTGTGATGACCCCAATAACAATCTTCATCTTGCACACCGCTGTTTTCATAAAAATGTACAAACCATGTCTTCAAAGACAGATCAGATCTTATATGTATTGTGCAATGAAACACATCAGAGTGACGCATAGTGCTTGCTGGTTGTGTAACCTCTGTGACTTCTAATAAATGTTAAATGTTAAAGGAAACAGAAACATAATTCTTTTGCTTTGGTAAATGAAACAGTTTTTATTTACAGTAGTAGCGTTAACCCAGTTTCTTTCTGTTTTACATGCTGCTATGGCTTTGGGTTAGTAGTAGAAAGGTATGTCATTCATGCAGAAGTTTGGCTGCAGGCTCTCGAAGGTGCAGTCAGACGTGTCCATGGCACAGCGGCCGCAGTGGCAGCTCAGAGCCACAGGGTAGGTGACGGTGGGGTCCACGCCCGGAGGACAGTCAGGAAGCTCAAATGTCTTGTAGTAAAACTCCTGGTATGTGCAAACATGCTGGTACACGTTGCTGAACGGTATCTTAATGACAGGGTCCTGGAGGGAAATAAAAAAGGAAGTAAAAAAGAAAAAAGTTCATTTCTAAAGAAAATGCCACGTTCCAATTAACCTGCACATCAATTGTGGGAAACACTGGTCTGTGTCTGCACAGCTGATGTGAAATGTCAAAATGTTCACATTTAGGCTCCCGCAGACAGGTTCATTTGCCCAATAAAATGGGATTGTAAAAGCCAAAACAAAACATTTCACATAAAATAAAGCTCATCTCTCACAAACACAAAGACCAATTGGCTACTTAGATGATTCGTTGCCTTCACTTTGAGTTTGAAACTCTTCCATCAAGCCACAGATTAAGAAAAGTCTTTGTACTGTTTATTGTGCAATAATTCTGCCTGATTTGCACACGTAATTTCGAATTTTTAGAGACTGTTTGGTTGTAGTTTTTTGGTCCCCACTTATCCCTGCTATGCTTAATTGAAGCTGAAATATCATGGATAGGGTTGCTGCCATTCTGTGTCGGTGATGTCGTTCGGAGCTGTAATTTCCGCCAAAATACCCGTCCAACCAATTGTGAGCAGTGCTGTTGAACACAAGCGCACTGACTGGCTGACACAGCTATCAATTATGGCAGAAAATCCTCTTTTTATAGCATTGATAACTCATTAATTGAAACTTATCACAAAAAACAATCATTTTATCAAACATCAGAGTGATGAGAACTACCTTAAGTGTCAGAAACCATCTTTGGCAGAAATGTATTTGACGTGTGCTTTTACTTTTAAGTTTGGCATATGTCCATACACTAACATGGAGGGGCGGGCTTTGTGACCTATACTGCTGTCAGACATCAGGGGGCGATCCAGATGTTTACACTTCACTTTTGGGGAGCTGTCATGTTGTCCATCTTTATATACAGTCTGTGTTATTATTGTGTTCTTTGGGATTTTTTTTTTTTTACTTGTGTCTCATTTACCCAATCTTTTGTAATAATGTGACTGAACTAACGGACATGTTTCTTTTATATTTTTGTCTTCACAGCTGTGAGATTCTGTCCTCTCCTACCTTGGTCGGGCAGTGTCCGCTGCAGATGGTTGTTTCCACCGGGTGACACTTGGGACAGCCCTCCTTCTCTAGAGACACCGTCTGGTTGATGGGCTGGCAGGGCGGCAGCTGGAAGGCCGCTGGTGGTGGCAGATGTTGCAGTTTGGCATAATTATGTCACATACACACGGTAACTCTTTGTGTCTCTCCTGACACACATGGGAATTCCTCTTTCTACTGAAATTATTGACAAATGCAACATTATCATGCGCATTTCCTGTTTAGGAGACACTTCTTCTTTCTTTGTTATGAAATGCCACTTTAATTTATCATGAAAAGGTATTCATGCTTATGATGATATGCTAACAATTCAGACACAGTTACAGGGAAAATGTTTAACCATGCACCATATTTATTTGATTTTTTGTTTGTTTTTTATTAGACTTTTATCAAAACAGTAACTCCTATTTTTGCTTAAACCTCCACTTTACTTACTCCATAGCAAACCTGTATGGTGTGTAATCTTTAAAAGGCATTTACCTTACTTATGAAGTGCTAAATGCCTCTATTCAATGCTTAAAAAAGTTGTTTTTTAGCATTCAAATTCTGATTGATTTGCATAATTTCCTGTAATTGGAAAATAGAAACTTTGATCAATGTAATTCAGACTGTCTGTTTTGTTTACCTGCAGGAGCCAGGGGCCAAATGGAAGATGAGGCTCCCAGAAGCAAACTCAACATCAAGGGGGACATCAGTCTGGTGTCCTGTACAGCCATCGTCCTGCAGAAGACAAAGCAGGTTAGACGATTAATGACGGTAATGTCTCAAACTGCTTCTTGTAAAAAGTAAAAACACACAACCTGGCAACCCATTTTATTATTTTTTTTTACATTATGCATTTACAATAAAGCCACTGGTGACAACCCTTTAAAATGGTTTGATTTCTTTCAAAAACATTGGGAGGAGGCAACAAGCAACTTCACAAAAGGTGGCCCAAAAATGAGCAAAAAAATTAGTAAAAAAAAAAATACAATGAAACAAGCAAAACAAAAACAAGACAGTGACCTTAAAAGTAATGAAAATTAAAGAAGAACAAAAATAATTATATATATATAATTGTTTATGTATTTCTTTATCATTTTATATATATACAGATATTTTTTCTATTTTTTTATTTTTTTTTTGTATGGTTTTCTAATAACGATCCCCTCTTTTTAAATACATTTTCTTGGACAATTTTTTTGTCACTTTTTATTAATTTCTTGCAAGTTGTTAGACATTTTTTGGCAAGTTTGTCATCCCTTTTCCCTCATATTTATGAAATAAATCAAACCACTTTGCTCAGGTTTCAAAGATACAAAGAGCTTGTGAAACTAATGTCGATCCAGGTTTTAAAGGGTTAAGTCACTGTAAACTGCTACATGCATTTCTGATTTCTATATTTCCCAGCCCTCAGTTATTAATTTCTATCCATGCTGTATTTTTAAAAAGTGCAGATCAATAATAAATTATTTTTAAGCCATGTTAAAAAATACAAATCAATAAAAACTTTGGGATTAGCTGAATAATAATTTGGCGGTTGTTCATGTAAAAGAGTCTGACTCACCCCTCCAGCGTCTGTAGACGTGTGCTAAGGACAGATGTCCTGCTCGGTCTTTATACAGCACAGAGGAGCCGGGTATCCACGATAAAACTCACTCGTACTGGATGTTAACTATGGTTACGTGTTTTTGTAAAAATGCAGGGAACAAAGTACAATTTTAATCTTTATTTAACAAAGGGATTAATCTCTCTATCACCACATCCTGTTGTCATGACTCTTAAAAGCTGCCTGGATTATACAGACTAGTATTAGAAGGAGCAGGGTCAGTGCCTTGCTCAAGGTCACTGTGTCAGTAGCACCTTTAAAGGAGAGTTTGAGGCTGAAGTGCAAATTTAAAATCAGAAGTCAGCAGGGGTTTAATGAATAAAACAGTGGAAGTTTTCAGATCTTTTACTGAAGTACTTAAATACTCACACCTCACTGTAAAGACTTTCAGTTACAAGGAAAAGAACTGCTTAAAAATGGTACCTAAGTGAAAATAAGAAAGTATAATCGAGATTATGTACTTAAAGTATTAAAAGTGAAAGTACCCTATTGGGAAAAAATCTAAAAAATAAATGAATAAATAAAAAAAAATGTTATGGGGAGTTATCATCACTTCTACCTGCCCTACAATATCCTATGAAGCTGCTGCAGTGAGCTGCTGTCCCAAAAATGACCACCCGAGGGCCCCATCCCTTATCACCTGCATAGTGTGTGTTCACTTGTGTGTGGCGTTTTTTGTTTAACCCTTCGAAAATCTGAGGAAATTGGCTTTATCTCTTTAAAAAAAACATGGGCGATGAGCAAGGAAAGAAGAAATTACCCCAAAATTTGCAAGAAGTTTTTGAAAATTTTTTTTTAAAAAGTACAAGAAAATTACCTATAAATTAGTTGAAAAAAAATACAAATAATTTAATTTAATTTGATTTGATTTGATTTGATTTTTTTTAATGACAAAAGAAAGAAAGAAAAAGAACGTTTTAAAAAGTACTGAAAAATAAAATAACTTGAAACATAATTTTAAATATGTAATTATGATTATTATGAATAATTATAGCTTTTTTTAATGTAGGCATTTTATCCCGGCTTTTTCACCTCTTTTTTGGAAATAATTTTCTAAATCTACCAATTTCTTATAATCTGTGGAACATTTCATATCAAGGGTGCTCATTGCCATATTCCTGTGTTTTTGTGCCACACACTTTATTTTGCTATTTTTCTGCATATTTCTTGTACATTTTTTAACAGAACATTTTTGGTCATTTTTTCCTGAAGTTGCTCATTGCTTTCTTCCCATGTTTTTGAAAGAAATCGAGACAATTTGTTCAGATTTCAAAGGGTTAACAGATTGATTCTATTCTGAATATGCTCAGGATCTACCTGATGCTGGCAGCTGAAATTAAATCATGTCAAACTGTGCACATAATCAACAGTAAAAAACAGAAAAGGCATCTTTGTTGTTTGTGGATAATGCCTTCATATATTTTTAATATTTCTCTGCTGAAATCTATGATTGTGTTTGTCAGAAGAGCCTGTTTGTGGAAATCTTTACGTGAGGTCACGACTTGCGTTTTGACCGTAGAGCAGGATGAGGGATGTCAATGATAATCTTCTGCTGCCGGTGAAATAATCCTGCTGGATCACTGTGACACGCTGACTTCCTCCTGACGTGGTTCATTTAATATTTTGAGGTTGATTAAGGTTTAGGGTTTTTATGGGTTAAGTAAACTACATGTGATTCAGTTTTCCTGTTCAGGACAAATTAACTGACATCCGAAATTCGACCTTTTCTGTATTTATCATTTATTGTCTGAATCATTTTGTTAAACGTAATAGATCCAAGAGAGGAAATTTGGGTTGCAAAAGGAAAGAGACTCGTTGTCAGATATTATTATTATTATTATTATTGTTATTATTATTATTACATTGTTTATTATTATTATTATTATTATTATTATTAATTATTATTATTATTATTATTATTGTGTATTACTATTATATTACACTGGGTGTTTACATACCATTAAATAAAAAATATGGATTAATATAAAGTGTGTACTTATATTGCAGAATTCTTTACTTGCTTATTTGGAGAACATACGTACAATATAGTAAGGTGTTGGCTTGGGAAAGACTTTATTTTAAATCTTCACCCACCCCAAAACTATTTTCCATGGCTTTTAGCTGATTGACTGGGGAAAATGCATAGCCCTCCCCTCACCACAAATAACTTTTTTTTCTCCTTTTCTTTTTTATAGTATAAAAAAAATGGGTTTTTTTTTCCACTATTGTCACACATGCAGGAGCACAGAATTCCATGTTTTTACAGGATTTGGTTTGTGGTTTATTTATTTGCAAGATTTGATATGAAACGAATGTTGACATTTGATATTTGACAATAATTTCTGTTTCAACAGTTTTGGGCATTGGTATAAATATATAAGTATAATAATAAATAACAACATAAATAAAACCTTTAAACCTGCCTGGATTCTGGGCTCAGTGAGCATTTGAAATAGTCCCTTAGACTTAAAATAGTGTGTGTGTGTGTGTGTGTGTGTGTGTGTGTGTGTGTGTGTGTGTGTGTGTGTGTGTGTGTGTGTTTACATTTTTCTATATATTTTTTTCCAAACTAGAAAAAAATGTGTAGAAGAACTTTTAAAATCGTTCATTTATGTTTATAGAATTTACCTAATATCAGTATTTATCCCGGAACTACGCATCAGCTGTTTGCTCGTTTCAAGTCGGCGACTAACAGCGGACGGACCCATTCGCTAGCCAAAGCGCATGCGCAAACGGCAATATGGTTACGAAAATGTTTGTTACGGGACGTTTTTTAGGTTAAATTCCGCGTGAACTTTGCTCAGGGAGACAACGAAAGCGACACGATGGCGGGAGAAGAGCAGGGGAGCGGGAGTAAGGTGAGCACGTCGTGAAGCTGCGTGTGTGAAGGAAGAGTTTTTAAAGGAAGCGGCGGCTCCGCGTCCGGTTTTCGGAAGGTCACCAGCAGCCGTTAAAAACCGACAACCTGATTCACGAAGCACCGCGAAACTCACGACAACTTTAACACGTTTTAACTTTTAGTTATGTCGAGTAAACGTGAGGTAAATGTCAAGTGTCGAAGCCAAACCGAGCTGCTGCTTTCAGCCGGGACGTTTGAGCTAGCTAGCTAGCTAGCGCGTATCATTCTTACATGTTATTATTTTGTTTTATGTATTTTTTTATTTTTTTATTTTACATTTTTGGCTGTGTGCATGCATATGGTATTCCTCTGTAAGTGCGTTTTTTTATTTATTTTTGAATTTCCAGCTCAGATCCTTGAATAAGTCTAAAATACACAACATTGTTATATTCATACTGTTAAATGCAAAATAAAATAGCCATCGAAACCCATTCAAACTGCAATCTTTGACCCCACAGCCATCAAAGCATATAAACATGCATTGTGGGGTTTTTTTTTAATTTTATTTTGAATATGTTTTATTGTAGGAATTAACATAAATTTATATTATCTTATCCGTTTTCCACATTTTTATTTTACAGTCCTTAATTTAGTGTTACCAAACAGCTGAGAAAGAAAGCAGAGTAAATATTGTAGTGATGATGATGATGATGAAGATTATGATGACGACGATGATAATAATAATAATAATAATAATAATAATAGTTACCCTTGTGCAGAAGACAAAAAAAACAACAAAAAAAAAAAACGTGGTATATAAAACAAGCAAAGAGGCTGAATGAGAGCTGTAGACTGTTCATTTCTTTATTATTGTTTTTAAGTGCTCCTCTTGATTTCTAATTCTGTGTGTTTTTCCATTTTTGAGATGCTTTTTAAATTTGATTGGGATTTAACCTGTTCCTTGCTGTGATCTGAGTGTCCTGAAAACATTTTTATTGTTTTTTGGTGGGGGTTCAGTTGGTGGTATGCCAAAAATGATACATGTTGGTTCTGGTTTCTGTTTGAATTTGAGAGATGTTCGTGATAGTGGTTATGATCCGTGTACCAGAGTGATTTTAGTACCGGGCAGAAAAAGAAAAGTGTGAGTGGTTTGTATATACAAACTATTGTATTATTTCTGGGTGTCATTCTGAGTCTTGTGCCTTTGAATTTGTAATTTTTTTTACTGTTTTCCACCTGATGGAGTCATTTTTTACTATGTTTGACATATGAAGAAAACACATACTGTTTCACCAGACGTTCACAATAAATGTTGCTTTAAATCATTGACATATTAAAGGATGTAATAAGCAAAAAAAATCAACTATATACATAGTCAATTGAAAATAATGCAGTTGCATATGCTTTAGGGACTGTTGGTTATTATTGAGAAGGGATGGCAGTGTTGGGGAGGGACAAGTTGTTGTTTTTGGTTTGTTTTTTATTTTGGCTTATGGGATGGCATACACATTTAAATTGTTGTGTTTTACATTTATGTCACCGCCCAGTTTAAAAGAAAACGTGCCTTCCAAACAAAAGGTTTTCTGTAAAACTCTGCGTAGAAGTATGTGTTAGTGCAACTTAATTTTCGGTTTCATATCACTTAACGTAAGACAAAAGAAGTCACATTTAAGGTCCATTTCCGTCCGTCTGTCCTTCAGGGTTTCAGGCTGTTGGGGATTTTGGATGTTCAGAACACGCCGTGTGCCAGAGACGCCGTCCTGCACGGAGCGGGCGGCTCAATAGCTGCTGGCCTGCTGCACTTTCTGGCAACTAGTGAGTCTTATTAGTGTGTGTGTGTGTGTGTGTGTGTGTGTGTGTGCGTGTGTGTGTGTGTGTGCGCGCGCGCGCGCACACACGCGCACGCTTATGGCTTGTTTATGTCTGGAGCACTAAACCAAACAAATTTGTCAGAGTGGGATTATAAAGTCGATTTGAATCTGAATTTAGGATTGTTTACCTGGCATTCAACTTTTACATGATTTATTTTTTATTTATCCACATAAAATCTTGAAAAGTCCATCAAGAAATGTTTCTGTAATGCCGATATTATATAAAATAATAGATCTATCATTTAAAAAATGGTTTTGACATGGATGGATGCTGCTGGAGTCTGTGCTGTCAATAATATAAGAGGAAAGTATTTTGATTAACTTAGGGGAAGTTTTATTGGAATTTTCCTTTAAAACTTGCTGCAAAGTTGATCAAATTTTCCACAGAGACTCACTTAAAGCCGGAAGACACAAGGTATGTATGTATTTTACTAAAATCTGTTTTGTGTTCATCTAGATTTATTAATTTGAGTAAACTTTGCTTTTTTTGTTTGTTTTTAGAAATTTAGCATAAAAGAGAAAGTGTAGATCTCAATCTATGTCAAATAATTTAGTGTGACAGCATTTTGTTGCATAAAAACATTTTCAGAAAGTCTTGGTAAATGGAAACTTGAACTATCATTTCCTTTAGAAAAATGTGCAAATGTTTGCAAACAGATTTATTTAGGAACACAGACAAAACAAAATGTTCCAATGTCTCTTTTTTCTGACAATGACGACATTGTAAAGAACGTTTTATTAATGAACCCCTTAAACTCACAGCAGCGGTCTGTCTTATTGTCTGCAGGTCGTGTGAAGAGGTCTTTTGACGTGGGATTTGCAGGATTTATGCTCACCACACTCGGGTCCTGGTAGGTTTTTATGTTGGCTGATGCTTCATCACTTTAATGATTCAAACACCTTTGATGTACTAACCATGAAAGACAAATCTGTTTCCTTTACAAACACCGAGCTGCCAGTATGGATATGCACGAGCTCACTTCTTGCTGCAGGCTCCTCTCTCGTTAGTTCTGCTTTTAACACAAACGTCTCGTGTTTTCTCTCCAGGTTTTACTGCAGGATGAACAACGCTAAGCTGCGCGTGCAGCAGAGGATGATCCAGGACGGCATCAAGAACAAGGTTGTGTATGAAGGGAGCGGTATCGACCCCACAAACAAACCTGCAGCAGAAACGTCATCAGGGCCCTCGTGACCTCCAGAACCATCATCCTCCTTCTTATGTAAAGGCTGTGAGGAGAGGACGCTGCTGAGGTCCAACAAAGACTTTCAACCAGGTTTTTCTGTTGTTGCTTTGCATTTGTTTTGTTTTGTTCTTCTTCAAAAGACTGACTTCAGCTGCGCAAATGATGGAAAGAATTAAAATCTAGTATTTAATTGTGGCTGTTTTTGTTTTTGTTTTGTCAAATCCAAATTATTAAAAATCATATTCCAGACAGCTGCATACAGACTTTTTGACTGAAGGGTGAGCTGTTCCTAGAGTGCATCCAGATCCTGAAACAACAAAAAGTGTTTGAATTTATTGTTTTTTGAATGTTGCTCCACCCCAACATTGCAAATATACCCTGAAACCCTGTGCTGCGCAGCATGCTGTGATTTTAGTGTCATTTCTTCTTTCACAAAGTTTGTTCTGCTCACCAATCAGCAGCTAAGAAAGAAAGTGCTTTTGCACACAAAAAGGGACAACATTTAGGTCTCCACCTAGAACTGTACAGAGGATATTGCCGTTATCTGTGTGCATCGGCCGCCGGGGTGCTCGGTTCTCTGTCATTTGTCGAAGTCAAACGCCTGCTGTTATGTCACAGTTGGGGTGTGGCCTAACTTGTAATGTGCTTAAAATTTTCTAGCCCAGGACAAAGCAGCAGGAGCTTTCTGTGTTCTACTGTTGAATCAGCCTTTAAAGGTATACTCTGCAGGATTTTACAAAAAAACACTCGCATAAAAGTAATCCCTCTAAATCCGCACTTTGGACCCACTAGAAGATTGTGGCGGTGTGTTTATCTGCAGACACTCTGCCTGAATTCTCTTATTTTGCTGTGTGCGGGACGTTGCTCAGCACAGTGCACACATGCAGCAGGTCATGATTTTATAAAGCATGTAAGGACCGGCCAGGTGCAAGACCGTAAACCGGTTATGAAAATCACAAACGTAATGATCCTGCTTGGATCTTCATCAAGTCAGATGCATTTATTGCTGACATTCGTGTTTGCTGATGAAGATCTAAGCAGAATTGAAATGTCGTAAATAAACTTGTGTGGCATGGAGCAAGTGTGAAGGCGTTACCTTTTTCTTCACGTACACTGTTTTTTTAAAAGCTTTGCACCGATGTGATGTCTAAACCTATCAAAAAGCCCTCTTTCTCCTGGGAAAGTCACAAACACAGAAGCAAAAACGCAGTCCAGTGAGACCAAATATACAAAAATTATCTGAAAACATGCAACAAAATCATGTGTATTCTGCATTCCTTCATGCCTGACGTTCATCTCATATTAAATGTGTGTGTTTTATTAGCTAGCCATTAGATTTCATTTATTATTTCCATGGCAGATGATATTGGGCACAAAACCGGCTTCATTGGTCAGATGGTCTGCGCTGTGCACTGCTACGTCTCCCAAAACCACACGAAACTGTTTTTAGGGATGCCTATTTGCAAACAAAAACCAACCTTTCCTGCACAGTATGCCTTTAAATTCACCTCAAACCTTGATTGTTTTATCATATAGTATTTAAAAGTTGAATATATGGAAAATAAATTATGCACTGATGTAAAAGTGTGTACATGTACTCTGGGATGTTTCATCAGTGTTGCTGTTATTGCATGTAGTTGTTGCATCTGCGGTTTTCCCTGAACAGGCATCTCTACATTGAAATGTCTTCAATTATCTTTGTTTTTATGTCTGTTATTAGTTAATCAACAGAAAATGCTAATTTTGGTAATTTGTAACTCTACCTTTGTAAAATCATCAAATAAGCTGTTTGCTTTATATTGTTAGAAACAAAATGTAATTATTGCTGATAAAACTTTAAAAAAAAAAACTAAGAAATTAGGAAAAAATATTCTTGGAAAAGTTGAATATCCTGTTTAATATTGTCTAGATTTAAAAAAAAAAAAAAAAAAAAGAACTGGAAATCAGTCCATCAGAAATGAGTAGATAACCTATAAACTGCTGCTGTTGCTTCTTTGCTGAACATGTTCAGTCCCATTTTAGTGGAACAACGAAATTCTGCGAACTCAAAGTAAAGTTTCCATGAGTTAAGACCCCGAATCCCCACAAGCTCCAGGTAGGAAATTAACTTTCAATTTTTATCTGTATTTATTCACGTCTGTGTTACAAAATTTGCAGTCCATTGAAGTCATTCCATTGTGATTCATGTGCTTCACTGTTCATTTCTGCTGTTTACTTTTTTGGCTTCCTCATAATTAGGAGTAGACAGATTATTGACCTGGCTGATTACTTTGTAAAACCTCATCGAGCCATTTTTAAATATTAATCTTTATTAACTTTTCACAGAACTTTATAAAAAGAAGTTACTAGGAATTTGCTTTATAAAATGTTGAAAGTTTCAGTCTTGATTAAACTGTTGCCAAAGGCCTTTAAACAAAGAAGTTTTGTGCTGGAATTTGTTATATTCCAAATTCTACATTTTGACAGAAATATTTTTCAATTTTATTGGAAATGCATACCGATTATCAGTGTCATTAAGTACTAATAATCTGTATCTGCCCTGAAAATCCAGTATCGGTCGACCCCTATTTAAAATGACTTTAAAATGTTATGTTAAAGATCCAGGAGTACTCTGGGTAATTTTGTTTTCTGAATGTCTTAATCTCAGCCAGGTTTGGTGTCCGACCAGCAGATGTCACTACAGCTCTCCTCTGGTTCCTCCACCGCATCACCGTCAAACCGGAGCACCTGTGAGTTTAACTTTTTTCAGTGATTTTACTCAAGAGATCAAAATGCGGCAGAAGACATCAAGCTCATTGCATTAAAGTGCAAGTTAAGTCTGGTCTAACACAAAAACAAAAGTCAGAGTTAATGATGTCCAAGTGCTTTTACTGATAGCAGGAGCCAAATAGTTTGATTCCTCAAAACTTACTCTGATAGTTCATCCCCTTTTACAACCAAGTTTTATTGCTCAAAGTGAAATTCTGCACACGTGTCTTTATTCACTCATCACCTTCAGAGAACAAATACAAGAGCAGATCTCCAGAATGAGAAGCTTTTACAGATTTTACACCTGCTGAAAAGAAAATCTTTAATATCGTCACACATACACAAAACATTCGGTGCATCTAATCCAGACCCAACAACAGTCAGAATTCGTGCATTTAGCATTCATAGTGTCACTTTTTCTTAAAATGCAGACATTTTCATGGATTTAACACCTAAACTATTGCCTTTTTTTTTTTTTTTTTTTTTTTTTACTACATCAACTTAAAGTTTTAATAAGAAAGTACTCAGATAACTTTTAATCCGAGGCGGACGCTTTTCTGTTTCTGTTTGATCATAGCTGTGCAGAACATTTACAGGGCTTCATGTTGAGGTATAAACCGTCACGAGTCCCAGACAACACAAGTACTGTTGAAGCAAACTGATTAATCCAATGCTAATCTGCTCTCCACTCACACCATTTCTCAATCCAAACCTCATCACCAACACAACCATCAGAAGGACACAGGAAGAGCCAGAGCAGCGTCCTTTTCACTGCAACACTTGCTCGTGTAGTCTTATTATAGAAGACCTTTATCTCAGTCTGTGTTAGTGTGTCCTGGGGGACGATTGTTCCACTAGAGCTGTTGGCACACAGACAAGTCAGGAGCGAGGTGTCATCCCATTTAATACCACGCTGATATATTGTTACTTGACTTAGATTGACACGGACATCAGGGCGGACTGTCCGGAGATCTGTCACAGCCGCGGCATGCCTCACGGTCCCATATTGAATTATCAAGGAGGGTGGTTATTTTGGTGTGTCATCCACATGTGTCATAGGACACACGTGCAGTCAGGACTTCAGCAGGCTTTAATTTCCAAAACTTAGAACATCCTTGTTTGGCTATATATCCATACAGATTGTTTTTTTTTCTTTTTTTCAAACACATATGCATCAGTGTTTTAGTCTCTTCAGACCTCAATATTCAACTAATAAGTGCTTAAAAATTACAGCAGTCAATAGTGAAGACTGTGTACCCCCCCCCCCCCCCCCTTTATTTTTGTCGCGTCAAAAGTGCCAGCACACCAAAACTGATTTCCAAGTGCTTAAAGGGAAATTCCACTATTTTTCAACCTGGGTCATATTTTCATATTTTTACTCATTAATATCTCCAGTGCAGATATTTAGCAGACATTAATCGAGAGGCAAATCTAAAGGAGCCTCTCACATGTTGAATTTAAGATGAGATGTGAGACCATTGCTTTCCAGCCCTGTTAATAAATGCCAGAACTTCCCTTTAATATTTAAGACATTTACTTGATGATGCTTAACGCTGTGAAATTCTAATATTTTTTTAAAGTGATCTTTCTGCCATTTAGTGATTAAAACATCAAAAGTGATGTAAAAAGACATGTCACATTGTGGATATTTCAAGTGCAAGAAACCACACTGACCACAGCCTGACAGGAAATCTGAAATTAAATTCTAAAACAATAATGTACGTGTGTAAAGAAAAGAATGGGCAGGAGAAAGCCAGGTTAAATTTTATATTCAGTGATTATATCACAAATTTCAGGTCTCTGAAGCCCCTTTGCTCCCATATAATCTGTTTTGCTCAGCTCTGAGTACACGCTAATTAAATCGGTTGGGTTGTTAAAGCAGCTCTGCTGGTTATTTCTGTGTTCACTCAGCAGCGGCGCTGTACGTCGGCAGTATTAACCACTGGTCACGCCTTGGTTTCAACATTAACAATACTTCACTGTTGACGCACGTTTTTAAAAGCTAAAGCCTACTATAAACACTGACCAAAAGAAGAATGCTGTGCGATCAAATATAAAATTACCTTTTAAAGCATGGATGTGAAATCTCATGAGCCCAGCAGGCACCGGTCCAGGGGCCCAACGGGGCCAGTGAGCCTCCGTATTAAGTGACTTTTATTAATATTTGTCTTGGAAATTCAGAGAGCTCAGTCAAACGCAGGGATGTCTTTTCGTTTTTTGTTTGTTTTTTGTGTGTTTTGTTTTGTTTTTTGCTCCTGATTTCAATCTGAGTCTTTTCACATTGATTACTTGATAATACCAAGTCAGATCTGATTCTTTTTTTTGTATTTTTGATCATTTTTTGCCAACATAATAGAGCTGCACCATGCAAACCGAGGTTACAGTAAGCCCACATCAAAGTCTGTAGTATGTTTGACTTTGCTTTAAGAAGATATAACACTCATTACAGGTTTTAACGGTTTCTTATAGGATTGTGTGCATCTATAGGGTTATGTGGGAGTGCTCCTTGATCTCCTAAAACAAAAAAAACTAAAGTTCAGTTGACAACAGCACTAATAGTTAATGTGCAAAATGTTATTCAGAAAGACGTGAAACAACTACAAGCATTCCTGGTCAGGGTGTGGCGGGCGTTTTTACATGTTTGTGCCCAGGGGGTCTATTTTCTTATAATCCAACAATGAAATGCTCTTATAATAACAAAGAGCATAATGTGTTTTTTTCCTTTCATTTATGCTGTATATAAAAGTATACAAAAAATTCAAAATATATTGTACTGTTAAAATTATGTCATTACACATTACATACATTTCTTCTTAAACCAGTCCATACTGATGTAAAATGTATAAAAATGTATTTTAAATGAGCGTTTTGGACTTAACATGTTGATTCTAACATAGGTTCACACACTTCATTGTTCTCATGTGGTTCTTTTAAGTTCTCATTCTTAGTGTCGGATTTGGCGCCATCTTGTGTTTGTATTGAGTATTGAGTCTTTACATTAAAAATGTCCAATTTCTCAGGAAGCAGGCCTCTGTTGAAGAGCGCAGACGCCAGGTAGGAGAACAACAGGATGGCTGCCACAGATGACAGCATGCAGATGGTCCTGATTGGAGAGCGCTGGATGTAAACCCCTTTTACCAGAGTGCATCCTGGGAATTTGAGAACAGGTGGTATCCCGAGCAGCGGCTCCCCGCACAACACCCGCAACAGCATGCCCGTCACGCAGCCCAGCACGGCCCCGTAACCGTTGGAGATGCTGAAGAAGAGGACGCAGACGAGCTGCGGCAGCATGAGGGTGTAGGTGAGGTCAGAGCGAAGCATCCAGATCATCAGGACGCTGTTGTCCAGGAAGGTGAGAGACGTACCGGCCAGGCCCACCACCACCACCGAGATCCGGATCACCCACTCGATCTCTCGCTCTGACGCCTGGAGGAAAAACATCAGAATCATCCTTTTTTTGTCTAATTATTTTTTTGTGAAAAACTAGAATTATCGCCTGCTGGTTTTATGCCTCCATGCACCGGTCAAGTTTCACCGTTTACATCCATGTCTGAAATGTGGATGCTTCACACACATCTTCCTCCCGGCAGCACAGAAGATCTATAAAATCAGCACAGCTATGGCTTTGAGCTTGTCAGTAGGAACTGGCTTCCTCATGATGCAGCAGGAGCTACACGAGCTGTTATTGCATCACATAACTCTTCAAAAGTTGAGCAGATAATCTGTAAGTTTTGAATCCATAATTCCTCTGAGAAACTGTGGACTATCAGCTCCCAGAAATCCCTCATATGTGTCTGCTCCCACATAGAAAGAGATCTTTGTGAATTTCTGTCATAATTAGGCATTAATTTTGATCAGAAACATGTTTCATGAGGTCACAGTGACCTTGACCATTGATCACCAAATCAGGTCATCAGTGAGTTTAAGTGGACATTTGTGCCAAATTTGAAGGAATCCCTCAAGGTGCTCTTGAAACGTTGCGTTGATAAGAAAGCGGCAGATGCGAAATCAAAGTGAAGTCAACCTTCGACCGCCAAAATGTATCAGTCAGTTCATCATAAAGGTTTTCACCAAATTTGAAAATACTCAAGGTGTTCTCGAGATATATACGGGAGTGAGACAGATGATGTCTCAGTGACTTTGGCCGTCGACCGCCAAATTCGAATCAGTTCCTCGTTGAGTCTTAAGTGGACGTTTGTGTCAAATTCAAAGAAACTCACTCAAGGTGTTCTTGAGATATTATGTTCACAAGAACAGACGGACCGCCCGAAACACCAGCGTGGAGGCATAAATTGTAGTTAATTCAAGACAATTTGTTAAATCAATTAGTGTAAAACTACATTCCATCCGATGAATGTGTTTAATATGGGCTGACGGGTGTCTGAAGGGATTAATAAAACTTTCGGTCTCTTTTTCCTCACCAGTGGCCTCAGGATGGTCCTGTAGATGTTGGCGGTGAAGATGGAGGCCGCAGACAGTAAGGCAGAGTCTGTGGATGACATCACGGCGGCGGCCACCGCCCCAATGCCGATGATTGAGATGTATGTTGGAGTAAGGTGCTGCAGGACGATGGGCAGGACGAGTCCGGTCTCATTGCGTGCGAACGGAGATGGAGAACCATAGGAGGTCATGTTCCAGTCTGAGGAACGTGGAAACAGACGGACAAACAGGTGAGCGAGAAGAGAAAGACAAGTTAATCAATGATTCTGCATTATTTCTTTAAAAAAATGTTTAAAATTTAAATGCAACACTTTTGGTTTGACAAATTTATTAGAATTTAGAATGATTCAAAAATATTACCTCCTGCATTGCACAAGCTTTAATGTATGTTTTATTTTAGTTCAGTTATTCTTAATACTTTGCATACATTGACGGATCCGCAGACTAATTAACTAATTAACTGTTTCAGGTCCCTGGTGCTGTTTTTTTCTAGCCAAGGTCAAAAGTAAAATTTTTTAAAAAATCTAAGAAACACATTATAACATTATGTTTTTTTAATAATCATAACAATATTAATAAATAATGATAATAATAACTGTCTTGTTTTACTGTACCTGTTGATGCAGCCACTGCACCGAGGAGAATGGGAGGGATGCCTAATGTGGGAACGATGAACGCGGCCGCGAAGCAGGTGATCTTGGCTGTAGCCGAGGAAGCAGCTGACAGCGTCCTCTGGTGGAAGTTTTGAAGACCCAAGTTCCCCAAACCCTTGAAGAGATGAAGGACAAACAAAAGACAAAGGAATAAAATGAACTAGAGGTAAAGTTTATCTTCTATTTTTCGTTTATCGTCCAAATGAAAAAGAGAAACTGTACTTCCCTTCTGACTACCATCTTTGTTTGGATTAGAAAAAACTAGGAAACAGCAGGCAAAGTATTTCTTTGATCCGGATAACCAAAAGAGTGTGGAAATCCTTTCATAACTGTGGGAAATAGGACTTTAGGTTTTAGAAAAATATTTTGGCAAAACAAACGTTCAGCTCTTTGACCTAAATATAAAAAAAACACAAGAGGCTCAAACTAGAGCAGCTCAGTCATCCTCACCTCAAAACTTCCACCTTTTGAAGAGCTCTGCTGGGAGAAAAAGTCCCTCTCTGTCCTTCACCCAAACCTTTTATCAGATTTAGGTAGCCCGTTTAACACAGTGTCATGATTACCAGCTCACCTCACCACGTTGATGTAGTTATAGAAAACTTAAAGGAACACCTCACAGATTTTCAACCAGCTTTGTGTCATAACAATGTAGGTAGTATGTGTCAATGAACTGCAGTAAACTTCCCTCCGTCTAACCAATGCATAGATCTCCATCCTCCCCCCACATTCAGCTACAGGCTGTACTTCTGCATTTTCGTATCGGCCGCAACACACGCGGCCACCGCTGATACAAAGAGTATAGAAGCTGATCAAGAGACAGACCCGCCCCCTCTAACCCTGAAAACCTCAGACCAAATCTTATCAAACAATAAAGCAAAGCAGTGCTGATCAAATATTAATATAGCTAATGTAACTGCACTGCCTGTTTCTCTCCTCGTGTTTCTGGAAACATATTTTAACGTCCTGTTTAGCTGTAATAGCTGGAGTTTGTGAACAGGAGGTGGGCGTCATACTTTTTCTGCACAGTGAAAACAAAGGTCGAAAAAACAAAAACGGTGAAACTAAGCAGCACTGATCAAATATTTACCCAAATTCTGTGTCTGATTTGCAATTTTCTGGCCTGAAAATGTTTTAGAGACATGTTTTACCTTACTGTTTAACTGTAAATGAGATTGTTTGTTACCAGCCAGTCGCCATTGTGTAGAACGGACTAATTCACATTTTGTCACCTACTAGTGGAAGAGATTATTGGTCTGGTATTGTGCAGTGCATTCTGGTAGTTGAAGGTTTTCTACCTCTTGAGCAAAAGTGTCCCTTTTCTCGGTTTTCTCAGGTCATATAGCAAAAATTTCAAAAGTATTTGCATCTTTCTACTGCAGAGACATCCTTGGCAACTGTTCTTGCCTCAAATTGCTTCAGAAACATGTTTTAACTTACTGTACTACCTTGATACAAGATTGTTTGTTACCAGCCAGCTGCCATTGTGTCAAATTGGGTGAGTTCGCATTATGTCATCTACCCGCAGGAGCATTTTTTGGTCCGTTGTGGCGCAGTGTGTTCTGGTAGTTGTAGGTTTTCTACCTCTTGGGCAAAGAGCAAACGCCACAGTCCTTTTGCTGTTTTCTCTGGTCATGCAGCAAGTATTTGTGTCTTTATACTGCACTGGCAGCCAAGCTTTATTCAAAGACCATCTTCTTTAAGAAAGCTGTGAAAGTCCCAACTACTTCTAATGCAGGAATTCACATTTCTGAAGCCTCCATGAAAAACATGAAACTCAAGAAGAATGTTTATGTAGCACCTGCAGTGCAGTCAACTCCATTGCACAAGACAGATCACCGACTATTGAAGGATATAATCGGAAAAAAAGCATATTTGGATCCTCACCAGTCCGGCCGCAAACTTGATCCACTGCCCACGCTTTAATAAAACAATGAGGCAGAGAACATCCTCGAACTTCACCTTTGACAAACACTGAGTCTTTCATGAGAACCTGTCCAGTCTTACCAGGAGTAGGAAGTTATCAATCCACCTCCAGGCTCTGTCCGCCTCCAGAGAACCGACCCATGGAGGCTGGAAGGTGTAGTTGTAGGCCGTCTCAGTGATGTCCACCACAGCGGGGCCCATCAAAGCGAAGGGGACACACAGCCACTAAGGAGAGACAATGTCCTTCAGCAGATTTTACACTATAAACAAGCTCTTTTGTTCAACTAGAAAACACTTTATGGTCACGGGTTGGAAGCTATCAAAGCATGCATAATGCAGAGGTGTGGTACCTGTACAGGTTGCCAGACTTTTTTCAGTGTTCACAAATACTGACAGATACATCCACACCTTTAGTTTCCAGTTCACCTGATTAGCATGTGTTTGGACTGGGGAGTGCTAACCACTGAGCCACCGTCGCACCATTTAAGACTTCTGGGAGATGACTTCATCAGGGCCATCAGGGCACACAATGGCTAAACAACAAAGAGCTTTACTCCAAAATAAGATTATTTAAAATGAATCAAACCTTCCTTCAAAGCTATTTAATGGCACCAAGTGTAGACATTTAAATTAAATAGCTAAAGCTGCTGACATAAATATAAGCTGGATGATGAAATCAATACCACGCTCATGTCTGTGTGTTAAAATGACACAATATAATGTCTGCTTATAACAAGTGAAAATTAAAGTGACACCACGCCCACTCTCAAAATTCATACATGTAATTCATATGGTCTAAGACAGTCCACAAATATAAGTACATATGAACAACTCTCTCCCAAATCCAAAAACTAGAGTGCTAAAACTCAAATTTATGATGTCATTAAGTATAAAGTCTGGAGCTGCTCCACAGACAATTCATTGGAAAATATGTTATAGACGACACTAAGAACACACGGGCGAATGATCTGAGTACAGGGTTCCTGCGGCTCCTTAAAAAATATGAAAAGGCATTGAATTCATTAATCTGAAAATAAGCCCTTAATTGTTTTTTTTTTTTTTTTTAAATGACTGGTTTTAAATTAATCTTTAAAAAGTCATGAGACATGGGAAATAGGATCTTAGGAATTTCCAATGATTTTGCAAAATCTCACAATAATTGGTGACTCTTTTTAAATTTAAATAATTTCATTAATTCCTTTTCTTTAACACATGATGGGAATTCAAGCAGTGAAATCTCACAAGCAGAGTGAGAATCACAAAATTGAAAACCAATCAAAAATGTCTACTATAAACCAAATGGAGATCTTTATGGCAAAATAATATGTTCATTGTCTTCTATGTGTTTCACTCTGAAAATGGTTGTTTTATTCAGCATCTGATGTAGATAATCTTAACTTTTTCACTAGACCAAAAAAATGTTTTATATTACAATAAACATTTAGGCAATATGAAATAGTCTTAAACTTAATTCCAAGTGGCATTAAAAAGTCTTTAAAAAGTCTTGGATATAACCTAAGCTGCAGGACCCCTGTGAGTAAATGGGGACATGAATAAAGCTCATTTGGCAATGAAAAAGAAAACAAACATTATGTCGCTCCATAAAATCAGGCCATTATTTATTGTCTGTGGAGCAGCTCCAGACTTTATACTCTGTGACATCACAAGTTTAAGACTCAGCTCTGTGGTTTCTGGCTTCGAGAGAGCAGCTCATGTTCACAAATACTGAATAAGCTTTTCTGGAAATAACATATTGGAATTCTTAATGTTGGTAGTGTTCCCCTCAAAGGGATAATGCTAAATGCTAAAACCTACCTCAATAATAGGACAAGCAGAGAAGAGTCATTAAGTCAGTGAACTTAATTTCACCATTACTAAACATTAGCCACCAAAAGCTACTGGTCAAACGAGACCAAGTAAGACTGCAGCTCTTCTGTAGAAAAGGTTCAATTGTGAGATGGAACGACAGAGTTGTCTTCCAACCATAAGTGAGTCACCACTGGAGTCAGAAAAACGTGCCAAAACATTGTCTGTGTAATTGGGACAGCCGTTTGTTATGCGTGCAACCCACTGCGGGAGATCGATTAAGCAGCCATTAGCAGTTAGCGTCTAACTCAAAGGGGAAGAGCAGCAGCCAAAAATGTCTGCAAATCTGGCAAACAATGAGATTCAGGAGCTTCTTACCCTCCGAGCAGTAGACGACATCAGCCAGCATACAACAGAGACAGTAAATTGTTGTTATTGCGACGTTTTGGCACACTGGAGGCCGTGACTGTTACATGTCACACGCGTCACACCTCTTCAGTGATGCCGGCATGATATCTAAAATCACACAGTAGAGCGCCATGATGCTGTGGTTGTTTGGTTCTGCATAAAAATGCAATGACACTGCAAAGACGGATCTTAGTAGCGGCTGTACAGCGCGATCTGTGTAAATAGTGTCAAGCTTTTGTTATGGGGGGCAATTAGGCTAACTTAGCATAAAGACTATATGTAAAAAGCTAGTGTGGCTCTTTCCAAAGTTAAAAAACACCCCTACCAACACCTCTAAAGCTCACTAATTAACACCTTTCTTGTTTTACTGCTCTTCCTGCAGTTTCTTCCCTTTTTTCCCCCCGTTACAGGGGTTCTTTTTCGGGAGTTTTTCCGTGGGTGATGTGAGGGTCTACGGGCAGAGGGATGTCGTACACTGTAAAGCCCTCTGAGGCAAACCATGTTTTGTAATAATGGGTTCTATAAATAAAATTGACTTGACTTGACTTTTTTCTGTACACAAATAGAAATTTAGAAAAGACAAATTGTGGTTTGACAGAAACTTGAAACTATTCTTTGGTGAACAACAGCTGGCCTGTGAAGGTGTGATGCATCCAGCAGAGACACATGTGCTCTCAGGCCACATTTAAACGAGAAAAGCCCCACCAAAAACTGAAAAGTCTTTCCTTTGAGTTTCCAGAAAAATCTGCGTTCATATGATAACATTTTGAAAATGATCCTCGTGTACACGGATCTGCAAAAACCACTGAAAACGCTGTAGTATGTATGCCAGGCCAGTAGTCTGCCATTGTTGTTATTGTTGTCTTCCTACTTGCCAGTTTATACGGAGACAGAAGGGGTGGCGTTTTCCAAAAATTACACTTTGGAACCCGTTTTCAAAAGTTTGTGTTTTCAGGTCCTCAGAATGCCATTATCGTGTAGATGAAAGGCCAAATCGCAGCAAGAGCCGTTTCAGGTTAAACGTCCAGACAGATCCACCTCTCGCTCCTTCACAGTTCCACCGTTTCAACCAAATATGGTCACTTCTGACTTCAAAAATGCCAAACTCACGGCTTCAAAACGGGAGTCCACAAACCAATTGGGAAAGTTCCGGTAGCTCCATCCACTATTTCCATAAACAACATATTAATTACTGAGTTGTATAGGTCTTGGTAGTGCTACTTTGAACTTAAAACAGCCAGAATAGCTGTTTTTCCTTAATGTCCAGCCCTTATACTAAGCTTGGCTAACATCCTCCTGGCTGTTTCGGGGTTAACACACAGACATTAGAGTGGTATCAATATTTCCATCTAATCCTCATAAAGAGAGCAAATCAAATAAGCACATGTCCTTAAACTGTTGAACTATTCCTCTAATGATTTTTTTTTTCAATCCATGACCTGCAGGGCAGCCAGGGAATCCATTAGTATGCAGGAAAAGCAATGACTCACCAAACTGATGAAAATGAGGATGAGCTGTATGATGTCTGTGTAGGCCACAGAGTAGAGACCTCCCATCAGGGTGTAGGTGATGGCCACAGCAGCAGAGATCCAGATGCTCACAGTGTAGGACAAATTCAGGATCACACTCATGGTTACACCTGTTAAATGCACACACATTAGTGTTTTGCACACCCTGCATACCCCCCCTCAACATTTCAGATACTTGTGAGGAGGTGAAATCCTAATGTTACCCATTACAGCCGTGTTGCAGTAAAACACCAAATCTCTCAGTGGTTAAAGGTCCAACGTGTAGGATTTAGTGGGACATATTGGCTGAAGTGGAATATAATATAATAAGAATGTATTCTTAATGATATAATCACCTGAATAAAGGAAACATTGTGTTTTTGCTACCTTAGAATGAGCCGTTTATATGAACAAAGGGAGCGGGTCCGTGTTGACAGAGATCACCTTGTTGCACAGCCATGTTTCTACTGTAGCTCAGAACAGACAAACCAAACGCTGGCTCCAGAAAAGACCATTCACGTTTCGCTTTTTTTTTTTTTTTGCAAACAGCAAAAAAACCCACATTTTTTAAGGTAAAATTGCTTTACTCAGTGTTTTTACCAGTTTAAATCACCTGGTCTGTTTGTTTTAAGAGCAAGAGACCTTTACGGATAAATCTGCTCCCGCTGAAAACCTCCTGAATGTCTTGATCTTGAGTCATCGACAAAAAAAGCTCAGCACTCATTAGCAGATTTAAGTTTAGCTGCCCCTCTCCACCATGCCAAACAGCATTGAAGAAACACTGATTTGTAACTTGAAACTGTTTGTTTCAGTGTTTTTACCAGTTTAAATCACCTGGTCCATTAATTTGGAAAAAAAAGAGACTTCTGCAGATAATTCGGCTCCTGATAAACACCTCTCAAACAATGAACACTGACGAAATTCTAACATGCATGCCTACTATACGGGATCATACACAGAATCCAGAAATGAGCTCCCATTCATTCTATAGTGATTTGCTGCTCAAAGCATGCTGGGATACCAGTGATGCGGACCAAGCTGGTGGTGCAATGAGAGGACGTGACTATTTGAACATTTTAAACAGTGCAGCCACAAGTGAGTGGTGGTGCAGGCTCCATGCAAGCTTTTGTGAATTTGTTGCATATAGTGGGCTTTTCAGCCGGTTGCAATCTGCGATCCTCACTGCTAGATGCCACTAAATCCCCACAAATCTTACACACGGTTTCTTTAAATAACGTTGACATGTCACCTAGATTTATTTTGAACCTTACAATATGATGAAATAAACTATAACTCTACAGTGTATAATCTATTTTCTTTAGAACTTAGACATGTTTTAACCAGAAGGACGCTCAATCCAAAAATAAACACTTAAAACATGCTTTCTTATTTAGAGTATTGGACACTCAAACACCAACTAACTCCTGTTTACAGGTGCATTAGTTTTGTTTTTTGAGGTGGAGTGAGAACACAAAAGAAATCATCAGCTGCAGTTTACCAGGATGGGTGATACAGGATTTGGTTGCAATATCTAATCCTTATTTAAATAGTTTGCCAAGGGAAGGTTTGCATGAAACTTGTGATGTTTTTATCAGTGGCATTAAAAAATCAAACAGGGTCACACCTTTACACCTGGCATAGTTTCTTTATCAGTTCATCTGAAGTGGTGAATGCAGCACGTGATTTAGGTTGTTTAACCTTCAGCAGAAATCTGCCATGTCAATTATAATGTTTAATCATATTTAGGCGTGTTACAGCCATCCTTACCGGAGTGAAAAACATCAACAGAAATGAGTGCAGCAGACGCAGGAGATTAACAATCCTTAAATTATTAAGTAGTGGTGTGAAGTTAGATGGTTTTGAATATTTATTTACAATTACTTAGCAGATATTATGCATAAAGTGATGTTTTTGACAAGGATCACTTAAATGTGACTTGATGTGTTGCAACAACAAAAAAAAAAAACAGAAGATAGATCAAATCTAGGAGCCAGTAGCAATTCTTTATCTCAATACTTGATTATCATAATGCACCTGCGGTTACTGGTTTGATTTAAGGTCTTGCTCCCTTGATGTAGTTATTTCAGACCAACTGTACAATTAGACAAAGGCTTGTGTTTCACTCAACACCTCAGCAAAGAGCTGCGATCAACAGCTGCTCCGCTGCCAGGGTCAACATACGAGTATCAAATGCATCACACCCACACATTCTTACCTAATCCTATGAGTGTTCCTGTTACCCACATAATCTCAGATACGAGTGAGGCCAGAGACAGAGCGGCCGTCGGTACTTTTCCATATTTGATCTGGAAAGGATCCATCATGGTCACATACTTATTGTTTCTCATCGGCTCGGCGAAGAACAGGCCACCTCAATGACAGAACAGAGAAACACAGAGATTTAGATTTATTGGCTGACGGTTACTTGTCATTTAAATGTATAATATTGCCGACATTCAGTTTAAGATTTATAAAAAAAAGTATAAGAATACTTAACCAGATTTTTAGCAAAACACTTGAATTATATTTCTTGTTCAAATGTTCCTAATATTCCGTAAAATTCCTGTAAAAGTACTTTTAGCTTTTTTAACAGGAAACTCATGATGCATCTGGTCTCATTCTCACTTTTGAAGGTAGCTAAATTTATGTGAATGTGTGTGATTTTCTGTGTGAAACGGTGCCTGTGCTCTTTAGCCCTGAATGTAAATGTTTTATTTCCTAAAGCATAAAAAACCACATAACCCAGACTACCAGACAAACCTTTTGAATCAATCGCAGTTAACATGTAGCCACACTGATTTCAGCGTACATTCATCAGGGATTAAGAGGATAAATTTTTCTTTTCTCATGTGACTTTCATGTGGAAGAGGAATGTTGTTTTTCTCTGCTAATCTCCAGACATAAGGGAAGTTGTGTTAGCCTGTTGTTGATCAAAAGATATGACAAAATCTAAATGTTGTCATATTCAAGAGGGAAAGGAATCCATCCTCTCGTATAGTTACTGCACACTAAACTGCATTGCTCTGTGCTGCATTTCAGGAGTTGATTTACGATGAAGTGCTGTGATTTATTGTTTTGGGAAAACCAATTCCTCCTAACCTGCCTTGTCTACTTCAGTGAGTGATTTCCTACATTTCCCCGGGGGGCTTTTAGCAGTTTCCAGTGGAAAGGAATCCATATACAATAAACATTAAGTAGTGATAGTGCAGTTCAGACTTCCCTCTGAAAGTACAAAGATGCCTAAATAGTCAAATAATAAAAACAGATGAAGAAAACTAAATTTTTTCCATGTAGTACAACCAAAATGTAAAAATGCGCACTTTAATTACTGATTTCTGGAACTAAAGACCAGTATCCAGTCAACCTTAGCTTTATTTGAAGGTGAAGTCTAACATTGTAGAGCTGGACAAGCTGAGTGCAGAGAATAAACTCAACATAGCGTTAGGTTGTAAATGCCTTCCAATTACTAAAACAACTCATATGGGTGTAATGTTATCTGCTGCTTCTATATTTAAAGGGATACTTCGCTGATTTTATTTACTACCCACATTGTATCACAGCAATGTGGGTAGTGTGAACTGTGGTGAACTTCCCTCCATCTAACCAGTGCCCACGTATGCTTACTGCACCTCGCCAAACTTCGCGGGATGACGCAATTTGATGCAAAACATGTCATCCGCCAGAATTTAGAATTTAGATGATGTTTTTCTGTGGGCCAAACGGGGAAGTTAGCATCGCCCCAGTTGGGGTTTTATTTTAATGATCGCCGATAAAATTAATTAATGAAAAAGTGTGCGTATTACACTCGGCCAACACCAGGGAAGGCTGACTGCAATACATGCAAAGACGTCAAGTCAATTTTATTTAAAAAGCCCATTATCACAAATTTCACTTTGCCTCAGAGGGCTTTACAGCAAACGACATCCCTCTATCCTCAGACGCTCACAGACTCAGACTACGGAAAACTCCCCAAAAAAACCCTATAATGGGGAGGGGTGGGAGTTTGTTGTATTCCAAATTCTAAAAAAATAAGAGTTCCCTGTGGTTTTACAAAGTAAAAGCTCCTTCCATCCTAACATTTTCTTCTAATCAGAAAAATACCAAATATCGGCTCCATTTATCAGCCAGGCCGATATTCTGTATGCCCCTGTCACCCAACAGCAGAAGCATTTATTGTTCTGCTTTGGCACAGTGCATTCTGGTAGTTGTAGGTTTTCTGTCTCTTGAGCAAAAGCATCCTTTTTCTTCTCTGTTTTCTCTGGTAATTTAGCACCAATTTCAAAAGTATTTGTGTCTTTCCACTGCAGAGACATCCTAGTTTTTATCAAAAGTCCACCTTTACAGCAGTGAAATACCTCTTTAGGATAGATGTAAGCTCCTTGGTTAAAGAGAAAAAAAGATATTTTTATACAGTCGTGACTCGTCTTGGTCTTGTGAGGGTTTTTTTTAAAACTCAGACTTTTGTGGATCTTTATCTCCGGCCTCACAATTGCCCACGCCAGTCTTTAGTTTTGACTGAGTCACGTTTTTTTTTCTTTTTTTAGCCTTTCTTGCCAAGGGTCACTGGCTGCTGCTCAACTCGAGAGGCCACTCTGCAGCTGTCAGTTCCCCGCAGAGACGAAATTCACTCTCATTTACAAGTGAAGGTGATGCTTATGTTTCATATTATGTCGTTACCGTGTTACGAGCAAGCATCCTTGTTTTAGGTGTGAAGCTGTATGCACAAATATGTGGAAAGATTTCTTACTTTAATAGTGACCTTGTAACATAATGCCGTATAACTGTATATTTTTCTCATTATTTAAGCACATAATGCTACATTTCTGCAAATGTTTGATGTTTCTGCCACATTTTAGACATTTTTTTTATCCAAAATATCGTACTGAGGGACTGTTTCTGAGGTTTTTTTGGACTTGACCCCCATTTGAAAGCAACTGAAGTGGTCCTGATTACAGATAAGACATTAAAACATGATCACAAGAAGTAATTTGTCAGAAAATGTTAACCATGGGTCATTTTAATCATTTTAAACAACGACAGAGGCTGTTGTTTTTGTAATGAGGTCAGTCTACCCTCAGGACGGACTTTACATTTTTACCCGGCTACTGATAAGGATCCAAGAATAACAAAGTCCATTTTTCATCCATCCAGTGTGGTGTGTAATGAGCATTACAGCCTCGTGGGGCCACTGTACAAAATCAAACTGCTGACCCTGAACTGCCCAGCTCTCTCTACCTGTTACTGTTACAGGACTTTAAAAGGAAACCGAAACCTTACCAATGATGAAACACATGGTTGCTGCAATTGGCATCACGGCCCAGATCAGTCCCATGGAGGGGTTGTAGACTGCCTCTGCTGTGCCCACAATGAAGCCACCTCCAACCCAAGTAGCTGTTTACACACAAACAGATTCACATACGGGCAGGGGACAGATGCAAGACGGTTGGCAGGTGCTCAATCTGCACATGCCAGTAACCTGAGAACAGGAACCAGGCTGTCTACTGTAACTTTAATAGGAGATCAAATTTGTATTTACTGTAAATTTAATGGCCAATTACTTTAAAACAAAGAAAGTTGTCCCATCGTGCGGGCTGGAACAAGGGATTTGGGCTGAGAGTCATTATTATACAATATGTGAGAAGTGGGCATGCAGAAGGGTGAAGTAGAATTAAAAAAAAAATTAATATATCACTGACTCATTTCCTGCTTTATTCTACATTCAGCGCTTTTAAACCACATTAACAGATTTTTTTTCCATTTCCTGTTTTACCCCATTTCTTTTGTTCAACCATCTGCCGGTTAAAATACAGATTTATATAATTTCTGGTCGCCTTAAAAGTATAATCCGTTAGGATTCATAATTCAGACGTCGATGTTATAAAAAAAAAATGTGAAAGTGCGTCGGATGCAATTGTACATTTTGTTTTTTTCTATTTTTGGCAAATACGGACTCAACGTGAGAAATCGATTCCATGATGAAAATAAAGCTCGCATGCGCACACAGACAAATTGTCGAAATTAATGAGGTCGTGTATCTTTTTTTAAAAAAATAAATAAAGGGCACAATGACTCCCTGATGTCGCCTGTTTTACCGCAGATACTCGCCTGTCATGGTGAAGATGCCGACCACCAGGTTGATGCCCCGGTTACCCAGCAAAGCCATCTCCGTCTTATTCCCCTGGCCCTTCTTGGCTTCCTTTTTGGACTTGAAAGAAGCCCAGATGCCGATCCCGAGGACCAGCAGGTAGAAGAACATCATAACGGCCACGCCGGGGATGTTGAGGGCCATGATGAGGCTGCAGGATTCCGACTGAAGGACCGAAGTGTCTGCCGGGCAGCCTGGATGATACAACACATCCCTCCCTGCTGCTACACGAGCAGAGTCATGGAGGAATTATTGCTCTGAAGCGCAGTGGAGGCGCCGGGAACTGCAGCCGCAGCAGTCAACCGTCAAGGTGAAACACATCCGTGCACCAGCATATTGTACATTTATGTAATTTGCTGCAGCAAAACACACAAAGAGAATATGCACTTGGAGATTTTAATGCAATTAATTTCGATACTATATATGACTAATATTTTTTCAGCTGTGTCATTTAGTTTATGTACTCACACTTTAGCTTAAACACGTTTTTAATTTATTGGAGTCTGCCCTTCACGTGCACGATTCAAAAAGCCTTCTCATGCACGAGGGAATCATAGGAACCATACAGCATGTAATAAAGCAACACTGATTGTTATTTTATATCTCATTTTATTATATTTTGGTGATATTACCCAACTTGTCTGATGCTGCTTCACATTAAAAGCATTAATCTGGCGCACCACGGGGGGGGGGGCTTTTATTGTGAAGCAGACACCGGAAACACTATTTTTTCCATCAAGGTTACTGCTGAAAGTGACCGCTCATCTTCCAGCTCTGTCAAAATGTATTTATAAAGCATATTTAAATAAGAAAACAACAATTGGTGAAAATGCTATACAATCCCCCATTTTTTTAATTATAAAAACAACACAGACAAATACAGAAATGTAATAATAATAATAATAATAATAACAATAATAAAACACAGACAATAGCAATAAAATGATAATAATAATATTGCAGGAAAGAAGACTGAATAAACAATGTAGTGGAAACACAAAGACCAGTTTAAATGACAAAAAGATAATTATATATAAAAGCAACACACACAGTGAGTTAAAAGCGAGAGAATAAAAATGAGTTATTCTTGTCTTTATTGTGAATTTAATGTTACTGGATATATCATACTTACCACTTGTTAAAAAAACATAATAAACAAAGTTACAAAAAACACATATGGCCGTTGCTGTTAAATTATACAAAAAAGACTGTTAATCAAAGTTTTATCCATAAAACACCAGTCATTTTTTGATGATTTATTGCAAGAAAATAATAATTATGTACAAAGCAGCAACAGTCTTAAAACTGTCTTCACTCAAGGATCATTTACTACCTTTTTATGGAACTTTCAGCAGCATGTAGGCTAATGGTCTTAATCAGCAGATGGAGTTTGCTCAGTAGGCGAGATCATGTTTAAGGCAGAGTGTCCCTGTGTCCCTAAGCTATACAGCCACGTGCTATCAAGTAGCCAGGATCCAAATAGCCTATGTCACACTGGGACAACTGAGCAAAATACCTCCTCTAATGAGGCGCAGTTAAAAGTGTTGGAGAAAGAAGTAAATATTTATCTGTTGTTGTTTTCAGTCAAAGCAATAATTTTAAATTTAACAAGGGGTGGGCATATAAGAAGAGCAGATAAATGTACACTCATAGAAAAAAATAGCTACAAAAATATATATATAAAGGCTACATGTATATATGTAAATGTAGGTTTTAAGGAAAGACTGAGTGTCAATGAAATACAGAAAACAAGAAACATTTATAAGTGGAAAGAAAAAGGTAGGACAATAACAATTTGTCCTCTTGTCTCCAATTAATGTGACCCATTAATAAATAATTTCCGCTATTACCATTTAACATAACAGTCATGCCCATTTTTTAACAACTTAACAACTTTCATCACGTCTAGTGAGACTATGAAGGATTATTCCCATGCTCTTTTATATTTACATTTCTCCTCCCTCTCTAAAAACCTTGTCATACGTAGACTGTATTGTCGCCAAACTTAAAAGAAGACTTGTTGTTCTTCATTTTCAGCACACACACTGATGTACTGGTTTGCATTGCAATGTACAAGGGCTTCTATTTCTGTCTCAGTGTGGAGTAACTGATGTGATCTCTCATTGCTGAGCTGGGGTAAGGTCAGGGAGAGGGCTGCCACTTTTAAGTGCAGATAAACATACTGTTTCAATAGTACAGCAAACTATAGAAACAAAACACAAGCTGCGTATTATTTTCAGAGATTTTGTTATTGATACTTGTGGGTTTTCATTCAAATAAAATACGCTTTTTATATTAAAAATATATCAGCTAACATAAGATAAGCATAAACTTGGAATTTGCAGAGTTCATTTAGTCAGCAGGTTATTAAGACTGTACCCCTGCTGACATCACGCTGTTTTTCCCATGATGCAAAGCAACATCCCTGGGCCTTTTGACAGAAACAATAGCTCTACACACAGCACCTCTGAGCACCCTGCTGATCACGGGTCAACTGTAGCAAGATCTGAACACATTGTCTGTAAAGGCCGACTGAAAAGACCAGAGGGGGGTTCAACGTATATTAAAGCGCCCCGTCAGCTATTCAGGAGCAGCCGCTGGACTTCTCAAAATTTATTTACCATAGTAGATGGAGTCCTGTAAGGGCAAATTTACAGTTAAGCTTGATTTATATTCATCATTACACTGAGATTACACAGACACATTAGACTTATGTTGGGCTTTTATTAAATATCAGTTATCTGAGTTATCTCACAGCTACAGAAAACCCTGGGAACTTGCAGAACATTTTTCATTAAATTTTGTTCTTATTGTCTAAAAAAAAATATTTCTACAAAGACATTTCACATTATTTCAAAACAGTATTTTAACATATTTCCTGTCCCTTGACAGTATAAATGTTATTTCATTTAGCTTTCTCACCATTACAGTTGAAATGTTTGTACATATTTGGCCTAAAGTGACGTTTTAAAAGTGAGGATTAGGTCAGAGTGTTACTGCCGCAGATTGTGTAGCTTTAATCCAAACCAGCTAGAAGTATCAACCCTATTAACACTATTCTGGTGACTGTACATGACACAGCTGTTTCCTCTTATTATGTTCATTCAAAAACTCTACCAACATATAATAATAACTGAATACTTACAGAGAAAGCGGAAATAAATTGTCGCCATTATTATAAGCATCCTAAAATCAACAATATGAATAATCAAATCAGGATTTGGGGTTTAAAGTCTGATCACTAAGATTTGTCATAAATTATTTTAATATCGGTTTACCCTTTGCTCTTCCAATTTACTTACCTTTTGAGGTATCCAGCCATGTTGATACATCCAGAATCCCTGCACATCGTTTTTGGCATCTTTAATACCATTTTTACACCCAAATTAGCTTCTATATGCAGGTGAGATTCCATTCCCATCGTCAGGAGACGTCTTTCTGTTTTTTTCTTGCTGTGTTGCGTTTGTTAGTAACCAGTAGAAAGCAACATCAAGACCAGTGAAAATGTACATATTTTTATATCTGTTACTATCAAAACTGCAATGTGGCCAAGTGCAAAATCGAAATCACAGGAGCGGCAATTCCAACATACCATTATAAATGAAGCAGTTCGGTGCTACAGAGATGCTCCAGCCCACAAATCATATTCTAGATGAAAAATGAAAAATCATGTTGTCACTTTTATTTTATTTTTTTCAGGAAAATAAATTCAAAAATGATCATTCCCACTTAAATTGCAATTGATATCGCAATCAAAACTCTGTAAAAATAATTGCAATATGATCTAATTTGCATATTGTGAGGCCCTATTTGTTACTTTTTCAGTCTCTCTTTAAAACTCAGTGCAGACCAATTCAGAACTACATGCAAGCACTGCTCAGGTGGTGATGGTGGGATTTGTTGCTGAGATGACAAAAGGTTTCAGGACTTGCCAGCATAGGCGATTCATGTCATAGCATTGCACCAGAAAAGGGACAAATATGATGAATGTGTTCACTTGGTTGTCATGTTTCTATCACTGCAGGTCCGAGCTGGAGCCAGTATGTGTCTGTGACTCCTGCAGAGTCTTTTGTCCCAGAAATGAACGCCAATTATAACTTTTCCTACTAAAGACAAAAGCCAGATGCTAGTTGGTGTTAATGGGTTTTTATCCAATGAGAAAGGGCTTAACAGTGTAAACCACTGCCACGAATGTATCAAGTGTCCCACCAGGGATAAAACAACTTGGACCATTACTATATGACATTAAAGGACACCTATCATTCTGTTCCCTGCACAGCTTTGGGACTCTCTGATTACTGTCTGATTCATCCTCTCCTCACTCTCCTGGCAGAAACTGACATTTTCCAAGCCTTTGGTAAAGACTAAGAAAAGATGGCCTGGCGAGGTAGAGCCTGAGCTGCAGACCTGCTTGGACTGCACTAATTGCAGGGTTTTGAGGCTGCAGCCACAGACCTGGATGAACTCTGATACTGTGACATCTTACATCAGTTTTTGTGAGAACATGTGCCAACTAAAACCTGTGGCAGCTACAGCAACAACAAACCCTGGTTTACAACAAAACTCAGATTCATCAGGCCAAGGAGGAGGCCTTCAGGAGTAAGGATGGGCTCCCAAACGCAAATTGGCAAACCCTAGGACAGCAAAAAAAAAGACCCATCCTGCTCTCCCTGTGAGTGGCAGGTACTTGTTGCCTTCAGTCGGCTTTGTGAAGGCAGTGATACACCAAGCAGACATCTGAAAACTAATGGCGACGAAAGACCCCTGCTCTGTCGCCCTCACATTGCCATGTTTCGACCAAAAGGTTGCACAGGAACACACCAGCATGTATGGTCTGCGCCCGTGTGAGAGGAAACACCCCTCCGTACCAGCAGTTGGAAGACTGCCATAATGCTAGGTAGCCAGTTAGCACATCAACAACACAATCCACCGTTAAATCCATATTTAACGTGCACCAGTGAGCAATTTGTAAGGAAAAATCTTACCTCTTATAACAAGTTTGTTTCAACCTCCTCCCTTTCAACAAGCTGAATCAGCCAAAAAAAGGTAGTGAGAATCGACAAGGGCTAATGGTTTGGGACGCACAGCATCAACAAGGGCCACAGACATCAGCCAAACATGGGCGGATGGCTGACCGTCAGCTTGGTGTTGCACAGCCTTTAGGGTTAGGCAAGAGCTGTGGGATTTGTTAGGGTTAGGGTAAGAATGTCAGGGTAAGCCAATCAGAGGCAGAGCAAGATCGATTAAGGCGGGCTATTCGATCCCTGTCCTGGGATTCACAACCAGGCCAGAAAGATACAGACTAAGGAGATCAGAGTAGCAACTTTGTGTCAGTGTGGAGAGGCCTGCAGGACAGACGTTCCTGCATCTAAGTGCATGCAGACCAGTTAGTCCCCATCTGCATGCAGATCTTTTTTAGATCATTGGAGCTCTGTGAAGTCCCCTCTTCCTTCAAATGCTTCACTATCATCCTGGTCCCCAAGAAACCCTCCATCACAGGATTACATAACTACAGGCCCATTACCCTGATGTCTGTGCTCATAAAATCCTTCAATAGAGTGATGTTGTCCCACCTCAGGGACATCACAACCCAATTACTGGACCACAACCACTTGGTCTACTGGGAAAACAACTCAGTGGACCAGTGGATGATGCAGTCAACATGGGACTGTACTAGATCCTCCAACATCTTGACCTCAGAGGGACATATACAAAGATCCTGCTTGTGGACTTCAGCTTGGCATTCAACGTCATCATCCCATAAATGCTCTGCTCCAAACTCACCCATCTCGTGATGGACCAGGTGCAGCAGGTGAGGCTAAAGAAAATTACATCCATCATCTAGACGATGAGTTCTGGTCCTTCCTAAAGATTTATTTTTACTTTCTTTGATTGGGATCCCCATAAGTTTATACAGATACAAACTCTTCCAGGGGTCCACATGCATGTGCTTTCCCCACTGCTCATCTTCCTTTACACCAATGACTGCATCTCTGACGATCCATCTGTTAAACTTATAACAGTCAATGGCTTCATTGAGGTAAGCATTGGGTCTGCATATAACCTGAAGGTTGAATAGCTGCCCCTGGTGCTGCAGTTGTGGAAATCTGCCTTCGAACACTCTGTACTCAGGATCGGTTGATGGAAACATATATATTGTTGATCAGCACATTCTGGAAAGAGTACGTAAGGTTCAATGTCAGATTGTCCCCTTCCATCTCTGGATCAAGAGGGTCCAAGGCTCTCTTTTATAGCACAGCAGAACATAAAAGTCTTTCATGATTGGTTCCCTCTGCTTATGTAAGGCTTTGACCTTTACCAAAAATGGTGTATGACGCACTTTAACCAAAAAAAATGACATGATATACATCTTGACGAGGTATATTGACCAGCTTACATCATGTAACATATAGCCCAGCATGGTCCACTTTCGTGAAGCCCTCACCCGTACTCCTAAAAAAGATCGAGGTCAGATTTCAAGCTCATACCAAAAGACTGCCAGCACATGTTAAGCCTGTCTATTAGTGAGAAAATTAGTAACATTGCATTCAATTATAACTTTTAATATTCCATTCTTGTTTACTTTCATAGTGTGGTCAGAACAACCGGGAGATGAATGGAGATGACTTCAGGAGGAGTCCCCCAATACTGCCCCCCATCACTGTACACAACAGCACTGTGTTACCTAGTCCTGCAGATTTGTGGGATCCACCATCTCACAGAGCCACAAGTGGACTTTCAACATGGACACAATTAGAAAAAAAAGGCCCAACAGAGGATGTACCTCCTGTGCCTCCTCAGGAAGTTCAACCTGTCTCAAGAGGTGTCGATCCAGTCGGTTCTCTGCACATCCATCACTTTGTCGTTTGGATCAGCCACCGAACAGGACATGAGCAGACCACAATGGACAGTTGAGACTGCAGAGGAAATCACTGGTGCAAGCCTGTCCACCATTCAGGACTTAAACACCTCCAGAGTTGGGAATTTGGCAGGTAACATATATAGACTGAGTAAAATAATGGATGTACCTACTCTGATTTCACCCACTGGTTTGTGGACTCCCATTTTGAAGCCTCAAGTTCAGCTTCCGGGCTGTCACCATCTTGGTTAGCCAGAGGTAGCCATATTTGGGCAGTAACCATATTTGGTGGAGCTGTGCAGTAGTGGCACTTTTGGAGCCAGCCTCAAGTGGTCATTATAGGAACTGCAGTTTTTGGCACTTCAATGCTGAAGTGCCCAAAATTGCAAGTCATCAACTGGCAGCTCGAGGCTGGCTTCAGGACAAAGTAGATCGCCATAGACCCCCATGTTATAACTTGCCCACTTACATTTTTTTAAGGCCCAAAGTTACACATATTTTGTGAGTAAGATCCATCCCTTGCTACTTCACAACCTCAACCTCTCATCCAAATATGCTCAGTTCTGGCTCCAAGAAACCAAAATGGGAATGGCCAAAATTCCAACCTCAAGGTTGCAAAACAACTAAGTCCACAAACCAGTGTGTGAAGTCACAGTAACTACATCCATTAGTTATGCAGCCTATGGTCTCCAACAGGGGGACAACGACCCTTACAGGGTCTTTAGTTTTACTGTAGAGGGGCTGTCAAATTATTGTTTTAGTTGGGGTTTTTTTTCAAAATGTTATAAATAAGTCTAATAATATGCATGTATATAAATCCAAAATATTAGATAAGATAAATTGGCCTATTCATTAAAAAAAAAACAAAACACATGATTTACAGTGCACAACATTGATGATAGACTAACTGTTACTCGTGAATATTTGTGCTAGCAAATGTTTAATCGCCATACATAACAGCGAGGAGAAGCTATTAGTTTCATTATATCATAACATTTTGACCCATTAGCTGTATTATAATTAAGTGTATGGACATTCTTGTGGGCCCTAATAGATCACTTTGTAGCATTTTGAGCAAGAGACTAAAATACTTTCCACCTCCCAAAAACTAGATATAAATGAATGAATCTGCAAATAATTATTATTATTATTTAATACCTGAAACATTGTTTGCACCATTAAAAGACATTTTATACATGGAACTTTAGGCTTTCCTACACAATATTATTGGCTCAGTTTAATATGGAGCTCAACTTTATACAATATATGGGGGTCCCTGCTCTGTCTCTCTTTCCGCTAAGGGGTCCTTGGCCTAAAAAATGCTGAAGATCTCTGCTTTAAGCCAAAACAAACAGACTCAAAAACAGTTGCTTTCCACAGGCTATCACTGATAAACACTTAACACCAGTCCATAGTGTCCCTGTTACACCAAGCATCCACTTTACCAGTAATTTATTTATTTCATAGTCTAAATACTCAATATTCTTTAACATGTTACTATTAATCACTACTGTCATATCCACCTACCTCATGTGTATCCCATATTTATTCCAGCACCCTTTGCACTCTGCGCCATTGCACTACTATCGTATGTCATTCATAACAATTTATTGCTGGTTGTATATTTGCAGATACAGTAGACTGTATATAGTCTGCTATGTACAGTATGTTTTCCTTCCAAATGCTTAAGAGGACGCTCCTCGCATTCCAGTGGCCATGAAATGCTCATGTGTCTGAATGATGCTGTCAGCAAGACAAACAGCTGTTTATTTATTATCCTCGGGCGATTAATGCAGCCCGTGGGGTCGACTGTGGCGTCATCTCTATTATTCAGTAACTGTGCCGCCGCGGGAAACCGTGTTCAATGATTTACATGCCAAATACTGAAGCCGACACCTTCAGTACTCAACCAGTGGGATGCCTCAGTATCACATTCTTCAGATAACAAAGTACTTCAGATTACACGCCAGTATCCCTGTGGCACAGACAGTTTGAAATGTTTCCCAACCTTTTCTTTCTCGTCATTTTCATTTTTTTTAGAACTTTGAACTCAGTGTAGATCTTTACATATTACAGTACAGTATGTCACTGCCAGTCAGGTTTAAATTAAACTTAAAAGTGCTCTGTGGAGTTTTCTGGAAAATAAACAAAAGTTATGTTAACATTTAGTTGTTGCCATCCAAACTCAATTTTTAATCTCTTTGAGGTCTAACAAATGCATCAAATGCATTTCTTTCACCATTAAACACAATTTTTAAAAAAAGATTTTCTAAATCCTTTTATAGTGAGTTATTGTCCTCATATCTCTTTGTATCTCTCTTAGCATTGTTACATCATACTTCTTTTCATGGTGTGAAACCATTTCAAAAATGACCCCTTGCATTCACAGGCATTTACAAAAGTTTATCCCATCACATGAGATTTTGGGCAACTAACTAACAGCACCAGTCATATATATATAAAACACCTTTATATATTCATATATATATAAAACCTTTGTTCTCATTTACAAAACAATTTGACTCATTTGTTTTTTCTGGTCCTCCTCCTGATCTAACAGGTGCACATACAGCCCAAACGAAATGTAGGAAACTTAATTTAAATGGAAAACATGGTGCTTTGGGTAACACCTTTGACACACCCACCAAATGAGACAAAACATACCTCAAAGCAAATATCACACTAATTCGAGGTAACGTGTAAATCAGTGGACACTATTAACAGTGTTCCCCCTACCATTATATTTCCACCTCACACCACCCCACCCAACGAGACCCTGTCCCCCCAAAAGGTCAAATTAATTTTATTTTATATATAGCGCCAAATCACAACAGAAATCATCTAAAGTCACTTTTCATATAGGTCTAGACCATGTTTTTTATTAAATAAACTAGATATGATTATGTTATTCATCTAATTTATGTTTCAGTCTTTCCCGACTAGGATTTTTAAAAATATATTGACCGTGATTAGTTTACAGTCTTGTTTGCCAGCCTGTCTTATTCCTCTCCAGCCAACATTTGTATGTGGTTTCCATGTGGGTAATAAATGGGATGAAAAATGGGCCTGAAATGGGATTCCATATTGACCCCATGCCAGTAGCCCACATAGGCGAGGTACCCAAGTGGATGCCACATAAGCCAATATGAAACCCATTGGCAATCCCATGTAGGGCCCATTTTCAGCCAATTTTATTATCCACATGGAAACCACATACAAATATTGGCTTGGTCACTCCTTTTTGGGTGCATTACTGCTTCTCTTTGCACATTAACACCACTGTGGGTCACTGGAATAGCGTGAAACCAACAGCAGGAGCATGAATCGCACCATCTGCCCTCATGCGTGTGAACATTAAACTGGGACCCATTTGTAAACGCTTTGCTCCTTAACACGAGTTGTCAAAAATTCAGTGGGGTACCATTGGAGGTTTTGACGCATCTGAAGATACTGACCTTTGGACAGCAAAGGTCACAAATTTGAAACTTTAGCACAAATACCGGAGGTTACTTTCTTGTTTACCAACTCTGCACGTCCAGTTTGTAACACAGCCGCCTATTAAAAATTCATTAAAGCCCAAGCAAGATAACCTAGATGACCTAACTCATCATCAGGGTTGTTTCTTCTGACTTAACACGCTCCTCTTGGGACACAGAGGACTTAATACAGGCACAGATCAGCTGAAGTAGTACTCCTTATGACAGGTAAATTGATTTTTGTATGTGACATTGGTGAAGTGCTCCTTTTTTATTTAGAGCCACACACACAAACAGGAAAAAAGATTAGATAAAGGCAGTTGCTGTATATTGACATCAGTATTTCATGCAAATTTCACCCCCTGCATCATCATAAACACACAGAGCGATCCATGTAAACCAATGGAGAATATTCAGCACATCCAGGCTTCATTCAAAGCAGCCAGCTGAGCTCTGTGGAGATAAGAAGGCTCTGCAATAAATGACTTCCAAGTAAAAGACCTGACGCAAACACACACAAACCAGGACTTAAACATCTCCTTTGATATTCAGACAGACAAGTTGCCTCTCACTCCTCGAGTGGGAATAGAGATATTTAAACAGGATTCAACACTAATCTTGAATAACTTAATTTTTCAGCAGTAAGGTCTTTAAAAACCAGTTGGGATTACAATGAAGGGTATTTTCGTGGATGAAAGTTGACTCAGCATTTACTGCAGGTAAGATTATGGTTCAAGATGATTAATGCTTTTTGGAAATGTAAATGAGGATAAAATTTAAAATGGGGCCTTTAAGCAAGTGACACAAAAAAATCCTCAAGGAATTAAGCCAAATTTTTATTTTTCAAATATGTAAATTATGATAAAAAACAAAAATTGGCTTCAAAGGATACTGACAATTTCAGCTCAGTGTTGAAAGGAATATTAAACCTGCAATAATCAGTATTTTTGACATGAACATCAACTTATTGTACTGTTAAAAACACCTGTTGGGTAATTATCTCCTGCTCTTTTCAGCCTCTTTTAGATTATAGTTTTGCTCTTATTGCACACTTACTGTGTGGTTCAGTCTCAGTTTTCTCTGTTTCCAGAAGGAGCTGTTTTCATCTGACGAGCTCCAGTAAACCCACTGTACACTACCTGCCCAGCACCAAACAGCAGACGGACACAGGCAGAGACCAGCTGGTGAGGAAAGTGGAGCATTCAGCGGCTAAACGAACAGATATTTTTCTTAAGAGTTGGTGGAGACCAAACAAGAGCAAAAAAGAGAGTGAGTATTGGACTTCCTATTGTGTATATGAGCAGCTGTTTCCTTACATGGTCACCATAATGGCTTTGTGATGTGATAATGCTGTTTTTTATTTTGTCATCTTATTTCTGCGCCCCATAGTGGCCAAAAACTGTAACCAGAACCTTCCGTTTTCACAATGTAAAAATAATTCCCCTCCCCCAGTCTGGATGCTCAGTATCAGGGCTGGGTGATATGGGCTGAAAATGATATTGCCATTTTTGTAGGCTGTATCTCAATACACAATATATCTTATTTTATGTTCGTGGTGTGGGGGTTTCTACACAAAAATTACTGTGATTCGGTCTGCTGACAGCAAAATTTAGTTCTTGAGTTTCTCAACCAAATCTGGGATAATTCCTTTATTATTTGTACCTGACCATGTAAATGATTTAACAAGATTGTTTTGAGTGTGATTAATCGGAAAACTGTTTTGTTTAAATCCGACATTAACAAAAATATATTATGCCATATCTGAAAACAAAAAAAAACCATGAGGGTTGTCCAGAGGTGCCAGATTGGATGGTCTCAGTCTTTATGCCAAGTTTGGACTGACTTTACACATCAGCAGTCGTGGGTGACAGATAAACTAAGCACTCTTAGTTATCTGGCCTCGGCTGTGTGCCTTCACAGCAAAAATACACTGAAATCTCTCTTAAAAATGTCACGATCAAGACCGTAACAACTATAAGATGTTCATTTTGTTTATCCAAAGAACTGATTTTGGTCTTTGTTTTGACTGAAACTAGACTGAGATGTTCTTCATCACAACATCAGCTGAGCGGCACTCTGAGGATCTCAATGCTAATCTGGTTTGATCTGAACATATAAATAGCCACCGTGAGGCCTCTTATGGCTGACAGCAACACAGTGACAACAACTGTCCCCGTCCTCCTCAACGTCACTGGCAATGTCACTGGCAATGCCACTACACCCGCCACAGTCCAGGTAGCCCAAGTGATCAGCTGGTTGACGTTCAGCATTGGTTTGCCCGCCATCGGACTGGCTATTTACACCCTCAAGAATCTGTCCAAAGGTACTCACTTTGCTCTATGTCTAACGACCTAAACAAACAATCCTTCAATAATTTACAAAGTATGCTTAAACCTCCTACACACGAGTGGGATGAGAGGGTATCGGGGGGCTCGGCCCCATATCACGATTTATCTTTCATTTTTTATCTGATTCACTTGCTACAAATAATCCTTGTCAATGCACTGCTGTTTAAGGTTTTCAGGTGCATGAGGAAAGGCGTGTGGAGGGAAATGAGATGTGTTCATTTTGACAGTTTCTGTTCCTCTGATGTCTGTCCAGGTGAGAACAAAGTCCCCATGCCTGTCATATTCCTCCTGGTCTCTGACATTGTCAGTTTCTTTAGTCGTCCCCATGTGGACCAGGACATGGAAACTGGGACCGTCTTCTCTTCCAACGCCACCGACTTCATCTTCTATTTTGGTGTCGTCACCAACATCACCCTCATGCTGTTCATAGCTCAGGAACGCCATCTCTTGGTGGCCTACCCGCAATGTCTTGGCTGCTGCAGCAGCATCAGGCAGTCTCCTGCGGTCACCTTGGTGGCGTGGGCTGCTCCGTTTGCCATCCTGGCCCTCGCCGTGCTGAAGTACACCCTCTGGTTTGCTGTGTCTCTACTCGCTCCTTTTCCCCTCCTCCTCTTCTTTGCTGTGGACTCCTGGAGGGCCCTGATCTGCTCCAGATCTAACCCTAAAACCCCAGAGAGGAGGAGGGTAGTGTGGGGGATTGGTGCGATATGGGCCAACTACACCCTCCTCTACGTCCCCTTCATCCTCAGCGTCCTCCTGGAGGCTTTGTCCTTCAAGGAGACGGTGGCATACCTTGGGCTGGTGTCTCACCTGCTGCTCTACCTCAGCCCTCTGGTGGACCCCTTCCTCTACATCTTCATGACCAAAGGGCTCAAAGAGGTGCTGCAGGCGCTGCCCTGCTGTCAAAACCGACGTCCGAAAGGGAACATGAGACCCACTGTGGATACTGTGGCTGAGACTGTGGAGACGAGGCTTTGAGGAGGACAAACTGTTTGCAAAAAGATGTCTCTGTCAGTCTAGTTGGGGACAATTCATGCTTCTGTTGAATTTTTGGAGCTAATGCCAAAACCAAAGTTCAGTCACAGAACTTGACCTTTTACAATCAGGTTAGATTTAACAGATAAGGCTGTGCTCCTTCACTCTCTAGATTTGAGTCATCTAGTTTAATAACATTTGGAAAGTCTAAAAGAGCCGCAATTTTTTTTTTTTTTGACCACTATTCAACCTCGCAAAGCGCTTACCTGGAAATCTGATGCTCCACCATTGGAAGTTAGACGCTTGGCTGCCATGAGTTTCTAGTGTGCATGCCTCATGGGCCTGTTGATCTGAGAATTTTATATCCAGAAAGAGAGTTGTTTTTTTATATTTAATGCGTCAATGAGCAGCTCTCATAGAAATTAACTGGACCCAGCCTCCATGGCTGTATCCAGACTTTTCGTAATGCATCCATGACGTAAACAGCCAGACATCACCAGACCGTGTCGTGTGCAAGCCCTCGGGAACAGCACTAGGCTTTGAAGCCAAATTTACATTGAGGCCAAAAGTGGAACTACAAGCCTAGTCTGCAGTTTGGCGTAGCTTGTTCAGACTCTGTTTCTGTTTGGGTTTCCAGTGATTGTGCCGGCTTTTCTCTAGTGGCAGATCCTGGATGATGTTTTGCTTTGCCCTCTTGCTTAACGCAGCTCTGCTTCTGCTGAGTGATTGAGTCATGGCCTGGCGGTTCTCATCCTCCCGGTTCGGGGTAGTGTGGTTGATGTGCGGTTTTATTCACATCTGATCTCATTTTAAAGAGAGTATCATTTTCATTTTTATGAAAAAAAAAGTTTTCTGTTTTTGAACCTTTATGAACTCTTGGGTCTTAATTTGGGTCTCATTTTTACAATTTTTGAAGTCTAAATGCAATTACTAGAAGTAAAAAGCTAAGTCATTTCCAACACAGTGTGGGGGTATATCTATAGTCACATGTAGCCATTTGTTGGCAACTGTCTTTTTAAAGACACATAAACACTTCACAAGTTTCAAAAGTTTGGTATTATTTTCTGACACATTTTATGTTGTAGAACAAAACATAAAGGTCCTTTCAGCTTTAATCACAGACCTTAATTTCAGGCATCTAACCAAAAACCTATTCAACAAACCCATCGACTTCCAGACTCATTCCTGGTGCACTCTATTCTAAAATACATGTAACCTCACTCTTGCCACATTAGTCGGGCTAGACAGAGCTCTGGCAGCAAAGGGCATTGGCATGAGTACCCCAGCAGTGTCTGAGAAGTGTCAGATTACACCTGCATGAGTATGATTGGGTGTCAGCTGTCAGCTGATAGCCGGGCAGCTGTTGAATGAGCGGCCATTGTAAAGCATGAATGAACCAGCGCTCTGCCTGAACGACGCTGTGGTTGTGTGAATTCTGATAAGAACGTAACAGTCCCTCCCGGATCTCACTGTTATGTTTGTAAACCCAGATACCTGAATTTCAGCAACTTACATAGTAAAACTTTTGATTTGGCAAAACTTGAACAAAAGATTGTATAATCATGATTTTTGCGATTTTTTTTTAAGGATCTCAGGAATCCTGTGACTGTGTCTTCATGCCGACAAGGGTTAATGTGCTTCAATGTGCCAAAATTTCCATTGAAATTCCATAGGTGAAACATGCTGCAGGAAATAATGCCAATTCAAAAGTAAATATTAAAATCCAAAACAATTACAACAGAAACATGCTGCAAATGAAAAATAACACTGCAGAAATCTAAAATAAATAAATTTACAATGCTGTCAGCAAACTCCAAACCAAACCGTTAATTCTACAAGAGTAGAAATGATTAGAAATTCAGTTTTGTTAACTTTGAAAAGCTTAATTAATTATGCTTGTTAGGAGTGTCTGCCTGAAAGAAGTGTTAGAGAGGTCCAGAAATTACTTTTTCTGATTAAAATACTTACTAAATAGTGAAATACTAAATTTAAAGATGAACTTTTGGGGATCTGCATGAAAAATAATTAGGATTTTGATTATTATTATATATTTTAGGTGTGTAACTCACATATTCAATATTTTCTTTTTCTGTTACATGCACATATCAAATATTTTATTGCAATCTGATTTTCATGCACTCATTAACTTACATGTTTTTCTGTTGGGTTTTTTTTGTTTGTTTGACCCAGAGGACATGTTATGACATTTAAGCTTTGTAACTTGAAACATGTCAGAGATTTGTTGAATCTGCTTCCGTTCTTGCAATTGCAACGCTATAAATATCCAGAGGGGATGACATATCGATTGATATTGATTTTTCCCAGACTGACTGGATGCAGCTTTGATGTGACAAAGTAGGGCACTGCTGTGAAATCTGAAACATGCCAACATAAAAAAACAATGGCAGACAGAAGTCTGGTTTCCTAATACAGAAAAGTGCAATAGATTAGATAACACTTATCTATTAGAGTACAGACTGTATTTCAGATTAAATAAAACCCACAGATTAATAAGTAACATGTATAGTTTATTCAGTTTGTACCTTAAATAAAACTGTATTGCTGATAAGTAACATATAGTTTAGTCAGATTGTACCTGATAAATACGTTATTATAAATTCCATTATCTCGATGTTTACAAACACATAGATTTTGAGTTTTCTCACCAATAGCAGAGAAGACATGATGTGCTATCCATGATAACAGTGTGCTGGTCTCCTCTGTTTACATGTGCAGGAGGCAGTAAGGTCGTGGTAGTTCTATATGTTGCATGAGTACATAAAGTCCTGGTTTTACTTTTCTGTGTCTGTTGTGCTCTTTGATTCCAGAAACACATCCGCAGCCTCCACAGAGCGACGGGAGACCTCACTTCCTCTGAAATGACACAATGACAACATGGCAGTGATTTTAATGTTTGCACTCATAACACTGCTGTCTGAGCTCAGGAACACCTTACGGCCTTAAAATATGACGCATCTCTGACTCATATTAAACAGTCCTCTCATATTTAAAGCTCCCTAAACGTAGGAGCTTTTTGTTTTGTTTGATTGGGACAAACCTCCAGTGAGACTTGTACTTGTAGTGTCCTTACTGGCAGACTGAGGCATTTCTGCTCGTGACCTCCATCAGGGTCATTATAAAACACATGACGAAGTCCATTTAAATAACAATGGTATCAAGGAAAAAAGGTTTAACAAGACAACCTATCATATACGGACACATATATATCAGCCAATCGGGCCCCCACACATACTGTATATGGGCAGGTTATATAGTCATGTGGCTTCAGGCCAATCACATTCCTCAAACTGGCAGAGAGGCGAGGGCAGTGCCCAACTATGGACATGGATTTGGTCGCAGGACAAGTGAATGTAGGGGCAGCACTCAAGCTTGTAAAGAGGAGGTGTTAACCCAAAATGTGCCTGTTTAGGGTCACATACCCAGAACACTGACTGTGTTCAGTTGTTCATGTTATTGTGTCCATCAGTCATTTAATGATACTCCATATAAACATGTTTAATTTAGACTTTTTCTTAAAACTCTCAAAATGAAAAACAGAGTTGTTCTGTTTGATCTCACAAATTCAGTTTTCAGTTTGAAAATCAGAAGCAAAACATTAGTCAGCATTCATTACTGTGCGTCTCAGTGTCGTTTTCAATGTTACCACCAGATGACGCCAGAGATTTTTTTTTTTTATTTTACAGATTCTGGCTTTCATGTATTGATTGTATTTTTCGTGTGTTGATTAACCAACCTCGGCTTCTCAATGTCGTCTATTGTCTCAGGCAGCCTCACATTCTGCGTCTCTGGAAGCAGCAGAGCCGCCAGGCCAGAGGTGATGGACAAAGAGCAGATGATGATCTGAGGAAGAAGAGTCCACACGTCCTCCAGCATCAGGATCAGCGGAGCCACAGACGCTGCCAGACGACTCACAAAGCTGGTGTAGCCCAAACCATTTTGTCTGGTGAGACAGAAGGTAAATCGATTAATCAATTAGTTGTCCATATGATATGAAACCATCTGTGTGACCCCAGATAGGAAAGGTTCAGGAGTTTTAGTTGTCGCATACTGAAGATATATATATATGTATATTTACTGTGTCTGACCTGAGCACTGTGGGGTAAAGCTCTGATGTGTAGAGGAAGACAATCGTGAAGGAAGCCTCTGATAGGCCCTTTCCAAGAACGGCAACAACAGCACGCATGTGCCACAGACCTACAAAGAAAAAGTTCAGCACGTGCAATAAGATAAGTGTGTACAACATGACAACTACCTTGACAAAAAGACAGACACTGAAGTGTCAGCTCGAACCATGTCACATTATCACACAGAAATGTGTGTTTCATGTCATTTCTGTGAAATCTAACAATGACCTTTCGGTAAAAAGATGTTTATGGCGATGCAGATGCCCGTCAGTAACACCATGCTGGCTTGGCACTTCCTCCGTCCAATGATGTTAAGAAGGCAATAGATCATCAGCTTGGCAGGGACTTCGATGGCCGCGTAGATGAAGTGTGTGAGGTGTATGTTTAAACCAAATCCACTGATGTTCAGGCTGATTCCATAATATGCTGAGGAAATGCCATACCTGTAGAGTTGAATACACAACAAACTATTGCTTATTGATGTCTCTGTAAGCTGCCTCCTTCCATAAATCTGCAGTATATTTTCTATTGTGTTCAAAGGTATTTCTCGAGGTGATGCTCACCACATAATCCCAGTCAGAAGAGTTAACTTTCTCATCTTTGGGGTCTTGATGAGGTGAAGGTACGTGTAGTTTTTGTCCTGCTTTTCCAGGATTTCTATGTTGGAGAGTGTCTGCACAGAGGCGGATAGATAATATCAAAGGATATGTTTGCGTTTTTTCATGTCTGTCTTCAAGATTAGATGCCAATATAAACACTGGCAGAACTACTGGTTACTCTAATTATTCCATCGGTACCAAAAAAAAAAAAAAAAAAAAAAAAAAAAAATTTTGTAATGTCGAAAAATGCTTGATTTGTTCAACACAGCTTTGTCTTATTTGTTGTCTCATTTGTGCTCTGATAAAGAGCACATTTATCAAATTAAGTGCCATAATGCTGTTTCCCAAAATACAGTTGCTGCAACCTCATTGCTATGGATATAGATTAATGTTGTGTCCAACTATTAAACACACCCCCATTCTCTGTCTAAAAAAAGGCCGATAACTGTTTCACAGGAAGTAAAACTGGCTGGAGGGGCTCAAAGCAAAGCCTTATAACATCAAGCCCAAACTTACCTCTTCTTTAAATTTGGATGACAGTTTTTGTCTTTTGTTGAACTTGGCACATTTGTCAAGATAAAAGTGGGCTCTCTTCACTTTACCATTGACTAAAAGCCAGCGTGCAGACTCAGGAATCCACCTGCAATCATATTCAAAATGGACATAGTTTAGGTTGCAATCAGAAAATATAAAACTTGTATCAAGTATTAATGAATTAAATCAGTTTTTCAATCTGTAAAAAAAAAAAAAAAAGGTAAATCTTAAAATAAAAAATGTGTTCAGATTTAAATAAAATACTTATTTTTTAAGAACCACCTAAACTCATTAAGCTTTGCATGAAAATGTATATTTAAATTATTTTTTTTAAAGATTATTTTTGGGGGCTTTTTTTGCTGGGATAGCTCTAGCATGAATGAGGGGAGAGAAAGAGGATATAAGGTTAAGAGTTTGGTTTTATTTGCACAAAAGAGAACAGAAAACATAAATTCAACAACAAAAAACAAAGTTGTAGGAAATCTCACCTCAATAACAATAATAAAAAAAACCAAAGTCCATGTAAACAAACAAAGTCAACATAAAGTCAGCAAATCTACCAAAAACAGTTAAAAAATAGAATATTAAAGTGTGACTGTAGTGCATGAACGTGTATGAGTGGGCGTGCTTGTGTGACATGCAGCAAAGCGTCAGCAGTGGGAATCAAACCTGCGGCCGCTGCGGCGCTCTTACTGTTCTTTTTGCGTAAAACTCTAACAAACGTTTGCGTCTCACTTACCACCAGGTCAAAACTGCAAAGCCCAGAGGAGCTGTGACCGTCATGATCAGCGTCCGCCAGTCATTCACCAAATAGGCAAACGCAGCCAGCAGCATGTTACCGACAGCCCAGGACAGGCTGCCAATCACGCTGATAAACGACCTATGACCTGTGTCCACCCACTCAATGCCTGCAAGGTGTGTACAATTTTGTCAGAAACAAGCTGTGAACACAACATGTGACGTATCATCAAGCGAAATGTTGTTACGGTGAGCTTGTTTGCTTACAGAGAACCATCGAATTTATGCCGATTCCGGTCAGTCCGAAGCCGGTGAGAAATCTCAGCACTGCGAACAAAACGTAGGAGTTTGCAAACGCGCTGGAGAAGCCAAACACGATGGACATGATGTACGAGGCCAGCAGAATGTTTCTCCTCCCGTACCTGGAGATGAGAAGTAGATTTAAGATGTCGTGAGATGAACATGAAGATTTGGGATTAAGTTTCCTTTTAGCTGTTCCTAAATTTAGCCACTTGACCGGCAAAAGTCTCTAGTGTGCCTGCTTAATGGGCCCAATGATGCAGAAAATCCTGGTGATTTTACTCATGGGAGTCTAACTTTTTTGGCTTCATGCACCACTGAGCAACTCCCTTAGGAATAAACTGAACCCAGCCTGTGACGTCTGATGACTTTTTTTTTTTTTTTCAGCAGCAGTGTCTTTTTTTCAGTTGCTTCCTGTGAGGAGTGAGCGTGTGCAGCTGCATGCAGCTTTAAAGCAAAGACTCCTGCATTTTTTTCAGTGGCATCTCATTTTTTAACTAAAGTATAACGAACAATTCCACAAAAATGTCAAATTTAAATAACCATTACAGATATCATTAACACTTTTTGATTCCACCCAACTTTTTTCCCCCACTGTTTTAATAAAAGTTAGATTGCAACACCGTTTTAAATAAAATTGATAAGGTATATTGCATTTTTTTCCCATTGTCATTTGAACAATCTAAAATTCAAACATGGAGCCCACAACAATGTGAGCTGCTGGAATTTCACTTCATCATGAAAATGTTGGAGATAGACTTTATATACACATACTTATCACAGAGGAATCCGAAAACTATGGCACCGATCATTATTCCAGCAAAGAAGACTGTGCTTGAGGTTTTTCTCAGGCTTTTTCTATCACAGACAAGGTCCCACTGCAAAAGCAGATCACAGAGAAAAGGTTATTAGATTGTATATTTAGTTATGTGTTTATAATATGGACCTGAAACGAACGAAAATCTGAATCAGAAATACTATATTGATTCCCGGAGGAAATTTTGATAGGAATAAACAGAAAAAAGAAAATATTAAACAAGAAGTCTGTAAAAATATACTTAAAAACAAAAATTCTTGCCAAAAAAAAAAAAAAAAAAATTCTTGCCAAAAGTAAAAATTGTATCACTCTCTTTCACACATGAACAAAAGAATTTTTGGGACTTAGAAATGGACCACCAGAAAAAAAAAATTGTCACTTGCCCCTCAGGGCTTCCGTAGTAGTATAATAATGCATTAGAATATTAGTTGAATATTGCGTTTAAAACACATTGGCTGTGGTTTAAAAAAATGCCTTGAGAAAGCACCAACTGAAATTATTTATAGATTATTTCTCTTGGTACTCAAAGACACTTTGCACAAGTTATACAAGATTATAAATTAGAGTACACAAAAGTAAACACTAAAACACACAACATTATTACGTTATGAATCTAGTAGTCCTGTAAAGATATGAAACTATCATTAATATTATTAGATCTTCCTGCATTATTTCAGAGAAGTCAAAACATCTGCAGTGTAAAGGCTCATCCCTCACTGAAATGTGTCCTGTTTTATTCATATTTGAATGTTTTGATGGGATGATGTCAGTGCTCGTACCTCTGTTGCCAGGGTGGACGTGAAGGTGGAGTTGTCGTAAACCCATCCTCTCTGACACCGGACGGTCGGCAGGTCGGCGCTGTCGGAGCTGTTGGCTAAGAGCTGAAACTGAGGCTCTGCAAACATCTCGCAGGATTTTGGGACCCCATCTTCTTGTACGGGAATGCTGACGGTCAGCCTCTGCTGGTGAGTTAAATTTCTGAAGAGTCCTCCGTTATTCAGGGTGCTGATGTCACAGTGATGAGGAGGCAGCGCAGCGATGAAGTTATTTAGGAGGAAGTGACAGGGCAGAACTATCCGCGGGGTGCACAGCAGGATGAGGAGGAGGATTTGAAAAGGCCCAAAACCGTTGATTTCCTCCAGAATATTCTCAAACTTCATCTTCACTGCGCTCAGCCTCTGAAAAA
>NC_056477.1:2812685-2864908 GCF_008729295.1 Plectropomus leopardus | reverse complement strand
TCAAAGTAAAAAACACATTGTAACTGTTTGCTAAACTAGCACATTAAGGGTCCGGTGTGTAGGATTTAGAGGGATATACTGGTAGAAATTAAATATATTAATAACAACGTTTTCATCACTGCTGTTGTGTTTTTGTTACGAGTTAGTTATATCTACATACAGAGTGGGTTCTCTTCCATGGAGTCCACCATGCTGTACTACAGTAGCCCAAAATGGACAAACCATTTGCGTTTTCCCAGCTGCCACCGTAAATCTTCTACATGCTAAGCACATGGGACCGTTTGAGACTGTTGCAATACTGCATCCGCACTGCTAGATGCCACTAAATCCTACACACTAGACCTCTTAATGGTAAGGACTTAACACAAATGGGTAAAATAATATAAATAAAAATGATAATAATTATGAGATCAATCCAATTTTCATAATTCTTAATCTCTCTTTATTGCATTAGAACATACATTTCTCATATATATCTATATATATATTTATATATATTTTATAAATGTGAATTTGTACACTACAATCTTTTATTGTAACATGTTAGAAAATACTCGTAACGCTCCAAAAACATAGCACTAAAAACAGTTACCAAACAATGATTATTACATTTCCTCGTTTTTGTTTTGGCCACCAAGAACAGAAAAATAAACAAGATGGCGGAGACAAAACTGTCAATCAGGAGGAGAGGAGAGGACCACGGTCGAAGACAGATGGTTGGGTCATTGAGATTTTTTTAGTGGCAGATTATTTGTAACCAGACAGACGGGGGACGAGGGGAGGGAGGGGTCTATCACAACAGGTGCACAAAGGAGAGGAGATGTGAATGGGGGGAAAGCGTGGTGAGCATCGAGCACATGGGAGGGTTGGGTGACTTGTATCCATCTAAATTACAGACAAATAGAGACGTGAAGGGCCTGATCATACAGGACAGCTCACTGCGGACTCTGCAGGTTGTTGTGTTGGTTTTGGTTTGACCATCCAATCTCCAGTTAACCTTAAAAACATATAACATTCAATAAAACTTGGCTGCTGTTTTCAGTTTGTGGTTTGGGAAGTTGTAGAGCTCCAGATGAGTTTTGAAGCAGTAAACACACGTTTTAGCCAAATTTTTAAAAAGCCTATTTTAGAAGCGCTATAGAGATTAGGCGTTCAGCCGATTCCAAGTCGCTTCTTTATTCCTCCTTTGCGTTTTTACACTGAACAAAAACATGGTGGCATCATCCCACATTTGTTTGTGATTTTATACAGCATACCAGCATCGTGGAACTGAAAGAGGTGTGACATTTTACACCACAGCGTCAACCTCTAGTATGACATCTCACTAGGACGACAATTAACGTCCCAATTTTGGAACAATTTGCGGCTTTAATAATTTAATTTTCAAAAACTTGCTTTGCCAGATAACATAAACATTTACTTGAAATTGTAGGATGTGTTGCTTCAGTCAAGCAAAGTCAATTTTCTGATAACTTTCAGGTGGGATTTTGTGGATTGTGATGGTCAAATAAACGTGTCATCACTTCATATCAACGACTACGCGAACATACGACCAATATTATGGGTAGCAAAGAGACAGTGCAGTGTAACAGCAGGCATGATCAGGCCCAAAGGCAACCATGTTCACTAGTTCATTACTAACCAGCAGCAGGTTGCACCAGCTTTTCAGACATATCATAGATGGTTTACAGGGTGTCTGCAGGTATCAGACACTTAAATTTCATGCTTTTTAAAACGTTTTTAATGTTTGTGGCAAAAAAGCTCTCACAAATTCAAATTCCAGACCATTCAATCACTTTTAAGGCAGAATATTTATAAAAATTTAAGACATTTTAAGACTTTTTAAGGACCTGCAGACACCCTGTACTAAATTAAAACGGGTTGTGCCACACAAATATGTAGAGATTTGCTGTTGCTAAATATTTACACCCAGTGACTGCTAGCTGTATCTATTAGCGAAGTGAACTAGCTAACTGCTGTGTGACCTGTGACTTAGTAAAACATTAAATTATCTTTCACAAAAAAACGTATATTCCTCATATTAAAACATGTTATGGTATGTTATCAGTTAAGTTAAATATATAATTGGCCTCCTGAAAACGTCATTTGTGCCACATCTCATGCTGCACAGTGAGTTTTCATAACTGATTGCTTTTGATTGGAATGTTTCTGATTTCAATTTTCACGTTACTAAATTAGCCAAGACATTTCTGAAACTCAAACGATGCAACTCAATTTAGTTAAACACAAGTTTAGAACCTTTAGCACAAACTTAGTGACAGATTTAAGAAAAGCTGGTGCAACTCGGTCCAGGTGTTTAGTCGAGGAAATCCGGTGCGTTGTATTTGAACAGCAGCAGTTAGAATGGAAGAAGAGTTGCTGAAAGCGAGGCAGGGAAGAGCAGCTTTTTTCCTTTAACGAGAGTGCGGGAAAGTAGTATCACAGAGGACACAGCAAGCAGGCGGAGATAAAGGCTGGTGAGACCAGCGTGGAAAGTGGGGACAGTAGTGACGATCTAGCAGAGAGAAAGGAGGAAGTCGGGGTACAGTATAACCATCTAACACACAAACAGCAAGGTTTAAAAACTAGCGATACAGACACGACGACTGGCACTGCAGGGAGGCGGGTGGATGTATGTGGATGGGTGGAGGGAGAGAAAGAGGGTACGTGAGGCACCAAGGAAACGTTGAAGATTCAATCCCCCTTTAAAATCTCTATTTGTTTAGTAGATGGGAGAAAAGGGAGTCGTGTAACGCTGCGTAACATCACAGAATGATTGTCCTCTTGAACATAACTCAACTCTCCTCATTACACTATTTCTTTTTTTTTTAACCCTCCTCCTCCCTTGTCCCCTATCTTTACTTTTTGGGGGATTTTCCTTTTTCATTTCTCACACATACACACAAAACCCTGTAACCATAAAGGACAATTGTATACACACACGTACACACACACTCTCGCACGGACACAACAGGTAGACACGTTTTGACCCAACAGTACGGCTGACTGGTTTGTATCGCAGGAAGCAGAGGATTGGACAGTGCACATGTGGATTATAGCAGAGCTCAAAGGTGGTTGGCCAAGCGCACAGACGCAGCCGTCTGTTATTGATATGACAATCAGCGCTACAGCGGCACAATATAACTGCACTAGTACAAAAATCAATATGCAATTTTTAAAAATGAGACTGCATTTTTTCTCCTACCATTAGTCCAAGACATGTTCTCAGATTATTATCAAGTCCATAAAACCAGGATGTGAGTACTCACATGAAAAACTTGTTAGTCAAAAATTAATATTATTGTTAAAATAATTTATCAAGCAAAACTGCTGTGCTGCCTTTCCTTGTTTTATATTATTGCAAATTGAATATCTTTGGATTCTGAATTGTTAGTTGAAAAAAAGACATCTGAAGGCAATTGTGTAATTTTTTGTCATTTTATAAACCAAATGATTAATTAGTTGGTTGAAAATATTAATTAATTAAAAAGCAACATTAATTGCCAGCCTGCTCTCACTCCAAAGTCGTCAAATACTGCCGCTTGTTCAGCAATTTTGGCGTCGGACACCAATGCAAAAAGACACCTACTGTGGCAGTGATACACTGCCGTGCGACGGCAGTTTTAAACGCTGCTGGAAACGACATAATACAAGGTGATGGAAAGTCCCTGTTGGGCGGGAGCGGAGGCGGAGCGGTCCAACAAACCCCGGACTTTCACCTAGAAGCCCACAGTTTGCCTCCTGAATGAATGTTGAGCCAAATCATGTTTTTCTCTAAACCTAACCATGTACTTTTGTTGCACAAGGAAATAAATGTGGTGTTTTAGCGACATAATTTTACTTTGACAATATGCATCTAACGAGCAGAAAGTGCAGATTTCCTGTGAAAACGGAAAATGTATTTTGAAAAGACACAATGCATGTAACAGACGTAAATTGATACGTCAATCCAGACCATCAACAACAACACAGGAGGAAACCTGGCGGTTCATATGTAGATGTGAAAGTGACTGACCAAACATATTTGACGAGTTGGGGTGAGAATGTGTTGCACTTGCAGCCTTAAAAACATGTTTTTACAGATTACAACAGAAAATTTAAGCCTATGCAATCGCAATTCTTCCTAATTTCAGGCGCACTGGAGAACATCAATTTGCAGTCAAATGTACCTTCATTTTAAGACCTTTCATGTTTCCTTCCTCCCCCCTCCTCCCCCCTCTCCACTTCTCCCTCTGTGAGCAGTTTGTGGTGTTATGATGTTAGGTTCCTAAGGCAGTATCACAGTACAGTCCATAGAGAAACAACAGCAGTACAGAATTACACTGGCCTGCCCAGAACCTTACATCCAGCTCAGGTGGGACACTGATGGCATCTGGATTTTTTTTTTAAAGCCTCCTGTTTTGTTTTATTTTGTTTTGTTTATTTTCTGAAACTGCATATTGTTGCCAAGTAAAGTTATTTGAAATTTTAGCTGTTTCCTGTTTTTTTTTTTTTTTATGTTTGATTTTCAATTTTACTGAACATTCAAATCAGGAAGCAGCGAGGGGAAAAACATATTTTTTAAAATTTCATTAAAAGCTCATCTCCTGTGGCGCCCTGGTAGCTCAGCGGGCTAAGGCACGTGCCGAGTTTATGCGACATCACTGGTTAGAAACCGGCTCATGACCACTGTCGCATGTCATGTTCTCCTCACCTCTTTCCTGTCTTTTCACTCCACTGCGGGAAACAGAATATTTAAAGCCTGATAAATGAACTCAATGCTCTGATGGCCATTAAGCACCTTTAGCATCAATTCCTCCCATCACTCCAGATTGACTGATCATCAAATTAGCTAGCTATTTTGGAGAAGACAAAATTATTGCTTCAAGGTAGCAAAGTTTAGTAGCTAGTAAACTACTGAGTGAGCCAGCAAACAGTCAGAGCACTGTGTGTAAAATTTGATTTTCTGAAACCTAAATTTTAGGGACAGTAAAAAAAAAAATTGTATGGGTTGCTGCAGAGCTCTCTGCTAAAATAACTACTGCATTTTCTAAATATACATATGCTTCAACTTCCTTAATTTATGCAGTCATGTAAGCCACTTCAGTGTCTACAACAGAGAATCTGAAATTTAGAAATGTTGTCAGAGAACGCTTATTTCCAAACGCAAACGGGAAGCCTTGAGCTAAATGTGAAAATTTAAATTTTCTTATGTCTGGTTTGGTGTCAATATGATTATCAAAACACCATTTTCTGGGCGACTTCCATTCTGGAGATTTTCCGCAGCTGAGCAGCAGCCAAGCCTGAGCAGCGCTGCTCACACTTGCAATGTGTCTGCTCTAAAAAAATACAACAGGTTTCACGACTCACACGCGCTGCTCAAGCAGGCTGTGTGGCATGGGCATAATCCCTTAGGTACCGTAGATATCACTCATAAATACTTTTAAAGTCTTATGATTGATTAAATGATTATCATATAAAAATGTCAAACGTGTTGGTTCCAGCTTCTCAGATTTGAAAATTTTCCTCTTGACATCAATGTAAATTGAATATCTGTTGGTTTTGGATAATCTGTTGAAGAGAGTCAAATTAATATAACTTCACTCCAAACAAAAAAACAGCAGGTGAGATCACAGATCTTCTGCCTTGCTAATGGGGCAACAGTCATTTTAAACATCAGTTTACTTATAGTATCACAAATCTCTAAAAATATATACAAATTAAAAATATCTTTTAAAAAAAACTCTTCTGCTGATGAACCACAGTGGAGTGTGAAGTGAACCAAAGAGACTTTTTTTTCTAAAAAAGTGGGCATTAGAGGGAATCTCCCACTGCGATGAGGAGGCTCTCCTTTCTCCTTTCTCCTTTCACTTCTCGAGGCTTCCAGTAAATTCAGTGGCACAACTCTCAGATATAGGGTTCTGGGCCAGAGCTGGGCCGGGAACCGCCCGGCAATGATGTGGGTTGGTTCTGGCACCAAGGTAGCCAACTTCTGATCTAAAACCGGCCAGGGAGGGCTCAGACGGCTCCGGCTGTCCATTATTCTTTATGTTGAGATGAAAGAGGTTCGACTATATACTATGACTATTAGACAGTTACCTATTACTAACAAGTGACAACGACTGGAGCCACTGAAGCCCCCAGGAGTGCCAGAACCAGCCCAAATGTCTCTGGTTTGGGTGATATTGTAGTGCGTGTGGTCTATAGTACAGTAGCATCAACACAATGGTCCAGTAGACAGATCAGATAGAAGATATCATACAGATGGTCCAATACAGTTATAGTACAACATCTATACATCAACTATACATTGTGCGTTTTTTTTGTTCTTTGTTATATTTTCAAGGGGTCTCATGGGGTTAGACTTGGTCACCATTACATCACTGCTGTAAGACGGGGTAGGGGTCAAACTAGTGGTGGGCAGAGCCATGGATAAACAGGGTTCGATCATTATAGTCTAAGAGTACCACCAATGTTAGTTCTGCTACTTGGCAACTGCTAGAGTGCAACTCTGTCAAAAACAAAATAAACTTGAGTGGCGGTGCAGTAATAGAGCGATAAAGCAGGCAAGTTTGTTTTTAATAATTTAGTCTTAGCAGTTTTGCATTCAGCAGCTGTAATCAATTCAGATAAGTTTGGGGTAAATACTGCAAATATGTGTTTGAATGCAAAAACAAATCGATTGTGCTACTTTGGAAGCTCTAATGTCAGACTACACTATACATACACACACACACACATATATATATATATATATATAACTGCCTTTGTTTCGCAGCAGGGGCACTGTCTGTGTACATGGAGCGCCCGCTCAATCCACTAAGTCCCATCATGCTTCTTTCGCTTCTGCATATTTACAGTTGAAGAGCGCTTTGTGCTTCTATCAGTAAATGTCACTGTAATGCGCTAACACTTTGTGGAAGACCGAAATATGCTAACATGGTATTCTTTTTGTTGGGACGTTGAGAGGAATCCCAGCCGTGGCGTTAGTTGTTTTCTACTTTGACACGTTGTTGTTTTCAGCGGATATTGTGTAGTCTGAACCAGGCATAGGTGTTTTACTTTCTCACCATGCTGCACTGATGTAAACGTGTACTCTAGAGTGTGTCAGTGACATCATTGTTGTGTGTGGTTATAACTGTGCAACAGAGCACTTCTGACCACACTGCTATATTAAAAGAGTCTAAAAACAGAGAAAGTTTCAACCAGAGAGTAGCAAACATGTTTCTTTAACACTTCCTACTAAAGAGTTGGAGAAAACCACAGAGGACAACTAAATTAATCCTCGTATCAATCCATGGACGAAAAAAAACGACCTTTGCTATGACAAATATGACATCAGCTTTGTCCAAATCTGACTTTAACTGCAAAACAATTCCTCAATCGTACCGAAGACTGAACCTTGAAAGGGTTTTGCAAGATTTCCCAATAAACCTCATAACCCTCATATTTTCTCTGTAGCATTACAACTATGTCCTCTATTAGGACATGCTATGTGCTGTGCTTATAAACACTTAAAGCCTGCAGCTTTCTAAAAAGCACCTGTGCAGTCTGCTGACACACCCCGTTAAAGAAGAGGCAGCAACAGGCCACCACAGTCCAACCTGACCAAACTTTCCGTCTATCCATGGCTCTAGTTCCAAAACAGGGTAACAGGGCGTAGGAGTTACAGGTTAAGGGGCTAGGACACTAAGGACTTAAAGGGGTAAAGGGTTTAGGGTGTAAGGACTACAGGGGTTACAATACTAAGGGTTTTAAGGAGTCTGGATGATGAGGTGTTGAAGTTTGGAAATGACAGTCAAGGTTTACAGTGATGAGAGATTTACCGAGATACTGGATTTGAGAGATTTATGGTGAGGAGGACAAGGTTAGTATGAGTCTCATGGGTGGGTAATGTTAGGATATGACTGTGGCCTCCGTAACTATAGCAGGGTCTTCTATGTCAGCTTTACTTTGAACCATCCTCAGCTCCAGCTGGGGCGGACTGGGCCTCCGACCGGGACCTGCTAACTCTGAGAGAGACACGGGGGGCAGGTTGGGGTTGGGCAGAAATACAAACGAAGATTAAATTTTATTTTAAAGCTACATTACTCATTTTTTAATGTAAAAACAGTTTAGACACACTGTGCCTTTGATGCAAAGAACCCTAAACCAGGCTGAGCCAGTCATCACCTGTAGAGCTGCAGGATCAGCTAAAACCGATGCAACTTATGGTCAATAAAAGTCACAGCAGCAGCAGTTAAGACCTGCAGATAACCTTTTAGGTTGCTTTGATTCTGACATTTGTGCCACAACTGCTGTAGTTTTTCTATTTTCTAAAAAAAGATGTTAAACCCTCAAAAATATGTTCAGAGACGTGTGAGTGTCATCATGTGTTCTTGATCCACTTTTAAAATGTCAAAACTTTAAAATCACTCACATTTAACACTCAAACCTGCATGTAGTGCCAGCTATTCACTTCCTTGTCAGTGGGTGGCGACGTCAACATATCTACATCTCTATCTACTTGTCCTTTCTTTTACTGTAGGTGCTCCAGGTCGACGTGTAAAGACCTGGTCTGATTACAGCTCCTGTTTTATAGATAATATGTTAAATGTAAGTTGTGTTTTAAGACAGTTCTATTAAGTGCTTTGCAGCTAAAAATAGAACTCACGTAGTGTTATGCATCATGAATGCAATCAAGCTGAACGATATCAGAAATTTACTGGACAAGAATGGATTTCAAGGAGGCTCCATGCTAAGTATATTGGTCAAAAAGTGTGTTTTTATTTATCAATTCATTGATTTTATTCCCCTTGTCCTCAGACGGGGAAACAGAAGTGTGATGGTGGAACTGGAAAAGTTCATAGAGAAAGTGGGATCCTTAATCAGTGAAGGAAGATATACTTAAGTTTACAAAGAATAGAAAGCTGGTGATTTGTGTGATAAATGACTGTTTTTACAGAAAAATACAGATGTATTTATTCAGAGCGTTAAAAACGTAACATTTGTGTTTGTTGTTTCCTCATCATCATTTATTTATTTGGGGCAGCTCACCTCGATGAAAACATCTGCTGCCACAATCAGATGTTCTGTATTTGTTTGGAAGGACTGCTGTTGAAATATATATACCGCATAACCAAAGGGTATATGTCGCAGTGCAGAGCGTACTCTGGGCTCAGAAGCAGCAGCAGAGCATCAGGTGCATTAAATCTGAAACTCAATTATTAATTCTGATGGCTCTAAAAGTTTGCATTAACTCGCAGCAGCTGCTCTGTTCATCCACTGATCTGATCATCTCTGAACGGATCGACAGATCAATAATCCAACTCCAATTCACAACTGCTGCTGAGGAAAAAGGGAACTCATGTAAAGCTCTACCTGTGCTGCATTTCTGGAGCCACAAAAACAGAATGGCACTTTCATTCAGTGGGAAAAAATGTGTGTGTCAAAGTCTGTGTGATTGTTATATTTGATCAAAAGGAGACTTTCTTTTTTGATTTTGAGATTTTATTTACTTTTATTTTTTTTGAAAAGCCTCCTAAAAAAACTGCTTTGCTGATGTCAACATTTGGCATCGAATGCATGATTAAAATGTAACAGAAATTTGATTGTAACTCCCTTGTTGATTTTCTGGATAAAAAAACAACAGCATATTTTTTTAATAGATTTGAGAAAGGTCGGAAAAAATGGGGGCTAATAACAAGCCCTACTTTTCTTACCATGAGCATACGAAATGGTCCTCTGGATAACATGGTGCATCACCGAAAAAGTCTTCTCACAGGCCGTCTGAGAGAGGGAGAGCACAAATAATCATTGCTTTTTTAATTGCTATATATGCGCGTCCTCGTCTTTCTGTCAGTGGGATAGTGTGTGTGTGTGTGTGTGTGTGTGTGTGTGTGTTTATGGGGGAGATAGAGATGGCTTAGCTCCTACAAAGAGCTCTGAGCTCAACCAAATCAAAATCCAATGCCCTGTTGTCTGTAACTGATCTCCTGTCGCAGTGTAATTTGAACACGGGTGTTTTTGTACCTTCAGGTCATTGGGGTAGTGGTGTGTCCACGCTAGCAGCATAGCAGCAAACAAGTCTCCAGTTCCTACAAAGACGGCGTCCACTTTGGGGACCTCTATTCGAACTCTCTGTGTCGTCCTGCTGCCGTCGGGACGAACTGAACGGCACGGCAAACAACACAACATTTAGTCTCATAATTGTTTACATTCAAACAAGGCATATGCACAATAATTCACACACGTCACATACCATGGCGCTGGCTGCCCAACGACACAAGGAAGCGGTCTCCCAGTCTGGAGGGCAGATCGGAGGACGTGATGACCACTGTGTCTGGGCCCATAGCATGCAGGAGGTCCATAACCTACAGACAGAGAGTGAGTGAGAAACTGGTGCGTGTATTTATTCAGCAGTATGTGTGTAAAATGTCAAAATACTATGACAGCTTATTCTGCAAACAAATGAACTATTTATTTTGAAAAAAAGGGATTAGATAACAAGTGATCAGTTACCTCCACGGCGTCTTTCTCTGTGCTGATGTTTTTCCCTGTCAATAATCTACAACACAAGCAAACAAAGGATCATTTTGCTATAGTAGTGTAAGATAAACACTAAAAATGAAGTTATTAAAGAGACAAAAATCCAGTGTAAAGTAAGACCAAAAGACTTAATGAATTGAAAAACTTGAAACACCTAATTCCACTCATACTGCTTATTGGAACACATTAGTGCAAGAAGGTAAAATCCACAGTCAGGTGAGCCAGCAATCAACCTAATTCTGCAGGTATAAAAAGTCACCACTAGATGGAGTGACTTGACAGTGAAGCTGAGGACATAATGGACACAGTTTCTTATGTTCTGTGGTTTACTGTTACAGTTCTCCATAAAAAACAGGCATTTAGTCAACTGATTTCACTATAATTAAATTAACAATGCAATTTCAGATTCATAAATCATACCTTTTGTGTCGTAGCACTTTTAGAACTTATGAAAAACGAATATTTTAAGACAAATTAAGGCATTACTTTAAGATTGATCAATTCAGTGCATTTTAAAACTTTTAAAAAGACCTGCGGGGACCACGCTTTTCCAAAAGAGATTTGACTAACATCACAACTTTTCCAGGTCTGGACGATGAGATTTAAAATTGCATCCCTTTTCCACGTTTTCTATGACTGTGGGAACCATATAAATGAGCTGCCATAAATACACAGTAAAGAAAAACATCTAACTCTCGTGGTGGCTCAGCTTTGTGCTTTGAAAGGGTAAAACAAGAAAGAAAAGAGAAGAGCTACAGTTTATTTTTGGTTAATTCTTTCCCAATTGTCTGGAATCACAAAATGAAGGTGTTAGATAACACGCATGAGTGGCATTACATAAAGATGGTGTTGCTAATGCTCAGCTTCTCACACAGTTACACAGTGAGGTGTGGGCAATTTCAAACAAGTGGGTTTATCTTGAAAAAGAAGAGAATTTTCAGAAACATAATGCTAGATTTACTGGATTTATATCAACACAAATCTGCAAATACTGAAAAGCAACACTTGTACTCACTCAGCCTCAAACTGGTTGGGAGTAATTATGTCGGCAACAGGAACCACCTTGTTCTTATAGACCGGGTAAAGATTCTGAGGGACGTACTGTGGAGTGAGACACACAGGTTAGAGTCAAAAAACACAATGTAAACACACAAATGGTGCTCTGAAGTAACAACCATAATTGCACGAGCTCAGTTTTTTCACTTATCTTTGCTTCCATAGTTTTAAATTATGAGCGCTAACTGACAGAACATGATTTTAATCCAAGAAAATGCACAATGAAATATACACACAACACACACATAGACAAGCAGAGTGAGTCACTGTGTATATGTAGTTCTGTCAGATCACAATAATCCATCTGTCACTGAGAAATGAGCCTTGTAACACCCTCCCCCAGAACACTAACGCACTAAACACACTCACACACACACACACATTGTATATATAGAGATAAAAACAAACACAAGGATGCGCACTAAAACCCTCCCACACACATAACAGGCACAAGGATCCCTGTTAAACATCTATCTAATAACAACAGACACATAAACAAGTGCACATACAGGACACGGAGCATAAAATCACCACTAATCTCACCATAGATCCATGATCACCGAGGACGGGGTCACACACTGAAAAAAACAAAACAAAAACAAAACCACAGAGTCAGACACCAAACACCGATCAGCGAGGCTCCAGCACGACATTACATAAATACTGCAGTGATGGGAGGCATGACACTGGATTTGGAGATGTAAACACATCCAAGCCAGCATGTAGACAGATGCCGAGAGAAAAAAAAAACATATCAATTTTTTTTACATTCTCTTAAAAAGATGTCTGAAAGGTCCTGCTAGTGAGTGACCAAAATATCTCCATGGTTACACCCTTATCTGCAGTGAAGATAAAGATATAAAATCTATCCTGAGGGTGGCAACTAAGAACTTAGGGCTGCACTCTTTCATTCTTTTGGCCATAGAAATTAATATCCTGAAGGTTGTGACAAACATTTGCACATTTACAGTTGAGCAGATGCAAAGCAGAGTTGAAAACCAATTACCTTGAAAATTTTAAGTAAATACAACTATTATTCTTAATTTATGTTTGTTTTATATCTAATTGTTACATTTACTTAAAATGTAGTTATATTTACTTCATTTTGCGAAGCTGTTGCAACTTAAAAAGGACAAGTTTAATTAAACAAATCTCTAATTTTTAGTTTACTATGCCTTATATCTTAAATCTATATTGAAAAAAATCAATGAGGCATAATATTGCGATACTTGCTTGGCAACACTGCATCAACAGAGGAATGCCAAGTTTGTTTTTTTCATTGTATAAATTATAAATATTACAAATACAAATTAAACTTTTTGTTGCCCACTAGAATAATAAAATCAATTTCTTTCACAGGCCACTAGATACACATTGCTGCAATAAAAGTTATTGAGGTGAAATAAAAAGACTGTTAATTTATCTTAAAACAGTTGTTGATATTATTTTCCTTTTGGAACATTATTTACAGTTGAAAAAGGAAATAAATCACAATATATGTTGTCACAATAGTCAGCATATCACAGCAAATGTTGAATATTGTGCTGCGACGTCTGTATTGTGATAGTATCGTATCGTGAGGCTTCTGGTTATTCCCGTCCCTTTGTAACACTCAAGAGTACTGAGCGTCCTGAATACACAGCATTCATAGCAGTGACCCGAAAACTTCAGCATTTGCTGAACATAGCGCTCTACAAATTGCTGCTAATGCTCTGCGCCACAGTACAATATTGTTAGAAAAGCTTTTAGACCCTGCAAGTAGATCCCCACTGTACAAGCAGCTGTGTCATAGCTCCACCGATGCAACAAAAGCTGCACATTAGCCAAACGGCATCAATTAACCTTTAGGCAGAATTACCCTAAAGTTAGCTCAAGGTGGGAGGAATAAACACCAAATGATGCGTTTATTTCTTCTGTAACAATACAGCACATCAAAGGCAGTAACTTACAGCTCTCTAACTCACGTCTATTTTCAGAAGAAGAAGAATTAATATACTTATGTGTTCTAGTGCCTTATTATAAAACAGTTTTCCGAAATAAAAATAAATAAATATAACCATGTGGTTTCTTACCATACACCAGATTAGGGTTGGCTCTCTTCAGCTCCTGAACGATGTCCACCACCATCTCCAAGAAGGACGTGTCTCTGGTATACCCTGCACACAAAATTATTGAATTCATTATTTCCAGAACTATCAATCACTGTACTTTCTTGTATGAAATACATTATTTATTTGTCTTTTTTTACTGTTAACTGTCAGTTAAGAGGAACGTAATCACTCAGGTTTACTAGGATTCACTTAAAAAAGTACTTAAACTGCTTAAACTTATGAAAAACACTATTATTTTAAATACAGATTCATCTCTATTCTATGTTTTGTTAAATGACAATGTCAAGTTTAATAGCACTGCTATTAACCCTTTGAACGTGATGAAAAGTAACAAGCTACGAGTTACAAGAAAACTACATAAAATGTAAAAAACAAAAGAAAACAATTATAAAAAAAAGATGTTATAGTTAATTATAATAAAAAATATTATGAATATAGCTTTCTAGACATTTTTCACAATTCAAATTGTTATTCTCTAATTTTCAGGTCATTTTCTTTTCTAATTTCTAGCAATTTCTTGCCAAGTTACTGACTTTTTAGCCATGTTTAAGAAATCAAACCAATTTGCTCAAGTTTCAAAGGTTTTTAAAAGGTATCTGAACACACCACAAGAAAACTGATGTTCCAGGTTTCAAGAGTTCCTTAATTGAGATTTTTGCTGATGTAATTTAAATTTGACGGGCCAAAATATACCTACAATTTGCACACAAGTATCCAATGTAAATGCATGGAAAAGGAGACTGGAGGGGATATTAACACATATTAATCTCATAAAATTTAACCTAATGATATTTTAAAAATCTCAACATAGTATCATCACCGTCACATGAAGCCACTGCAAAAGTGGTGAAACACTCCAATAACAAAAGTCTATCAGTGAACAATAAAAACGGCATATTCACCTGTTAAAACATAGTCATACTGGTGTACGTTGTTCAGTTTGATTCCTTCGTAAAGAACGTGGAGCTCGTCTGCTGTCAACACCTGGCCTTTCCAATGAGAATAACCTGCAGAGAGGAAATGTTGTGTTTGCTAAGTTGCTGACTCCAACCCTTTGCAATGCTTTTTCCAATCTACTGGCACATAGATAGGAATAGACTCAAACACACACTGTATATGTGCACGTTAACACCCCTAAAGATGCTGACACACACATCCAAACCCTTGTGCTCCCACATCGTGTCAAAAGACTCAATTTTAAACATATAAAATATTTAAGTTTGGATCGCCTGGGCAGTTTAGGGTTCAGTTTGTGCTTTAAATAACCGTGCAGAAATGTCCTAATGTGCTGGCTGTCTTTTGAGGGAAGAGGTTATTCTGCAGATTATTATTTTACATACAACATTTTATATAAGATGCACTGTTTAATAGTTTGACACTGATTCTGTGGTCTACAGGTGGTGGTAACACACCAAGATGTGTTGCAATGTGTCAACAAAGGCGAGCGAGAGGACTGCAAACTAGTAAACATCGATGTAAACAATGTAGGACTAATTTTTTAACAATAGACTTCATGAGGAGGGAAAATAATTCAACACATTTGTTAGAGCTCAAATAAGAAAACTCAATGTGAGACATTTATTTGTCACAGTAGTTTTTACTCTATAGTAGGGCTGGGCTATAAAACGATAACGATATCAATCGCAATATAACTTTTCATAGACTGAAATATAAGACGTAGTCAAAAGACTGTCGATAGAACGCATTCCAGCCACGTTTTGACAGACAACACGAACAGCCAGTGATAATAAGGATAGCGCCGCAGCGAACCAAATGCAGTGAACGACTCTGACTCTAGAACAGCTAGAGTGTTTGACAGCCACAGCATTTCATCATTGATTAAATGTAAGCTGAATTAAAATTATGATATTACATGATATTTTCATTATGATATTCCATGTCCGACAGCCCAATCCAGCGTGCACATGTCGGCAGCCTGCTCCGGATCTGGACCAAAACTTCGTCCTATCCGGACCCAGGGCCAAGTTGTAATGAAATGTTAGAATGACAAAAATATTTTTTAAGGAGTAGTGCTGGGCAATTAATCGAAAAATAACTGAAACCAACATTCAGAACCTCTAACCAACATAACCTTGCCCATGTCGGGTATTTATGTTATTTAAAAATTCTATTAACCCTTTGCCCACCAGGGCTGCCCACTTTTGGGCTCTGTCTCACGCTCTCTTTGAATTTTAGTAGAACAGGTCCGCCAGTTGGTGATGCCTGTTCTACAGTATATTTCTCATGTTCAAAGTCTGACAGAAAATAAATATCTCAAACAAAATTTACTTTACGATATCTTCATATGTCACTGAGGAGTAAAAGGGAACCTTTAAGCTTGACAGAAATAGTGATTTGATGTATATCGTGATATATATTGATATCGACTGATATGAAAAAAAAGTGATTGTGGTAAGATTTTTTTCCATATCGCCCAGCCCTACTTTGTAGGATTCCTATTTTTGCTAAAAGAAAGGATCTGAAATGATGCACACATTGGACTGTTCCTAAGATGCTTCTTGTGATAAAATAGCAAAAACATCCAATCCAAACACCAAAATGGTCCACTCATCTTGGATAAAGTTTCAGAAAGTGTAGTTTTGACTCCTCTCTACCAGCATGACTCAAAAGCATCTTGTTGGTCCTTTTGCCATGCACTATGTTTCAGACCAAAGAAAATAAGCTGTGTGATTCTCAAGAAGTAAACACACACACACACACACACACACACACACACACACACACACACACACACACACACACACACACACACACACACACAGAGCAGCAGGTCTTAGTGCAGCCTGCAGCCACAGTATCTGGTCGGCCAGGGACAGAGGGAAGGCTGGGAGAGGACGAGGACACAGACAGCTCTGCTAACCAACGCACCTACATTGTGTGTGCAGGGGTTTATCGCGTGTGTGTGTTTGCGTGTGTCAAGTGCTGCATGTACCGATATGGATGCACACGAATGTGACGGCAATGCTAATGTAAGTATGCGTTAGTGCACGTCTGCCTGCGTATGACATGTTTGCTGCAGGCTGATGATGTCGCAGCTTCAGGTGAGTCACAGCCAGGTCACGTGGCGGTGGTGGGGGGTTCTAGTTGCTAAGCAACCAGCCGGGAGAAAGCCAAAGGGGCTAAGAAAGAGAGATGAGCAGTCAGAGCACAGTGTGTGTGTGAGAGAGAGAGAAAGAGAGAGAGAAAGAGAGAATGAAGGCAGGCCTACAGATAAGAGCTGCTTCTGTCGTCATCATTCGCTGCTGTCGCAATTCACAACGCCCGCTGCTGTTTACTGCTGCGTCCTGTCGCTCTCTCTCCCACTCCCTCCATCTTTCTCTCCATCACCCGCTGTCTGTCTCTCCGATTCAAAAACGTCCTGTCTCTCTTTTTCTCTATTCACCTTCTCCGTCCCTCTTGCCAGCCACCTCTCTCTCCCTCTCAGATGAACATGTCCTCTTCAATATGTCACACCAAATTACATATGCTCTCCTCCAAGAAATTGCATCCAATACACAAGATCTGATTAAACAAGCACCCGAGTCTCAGGCTTTTTTTGTTAAGGTCACTGGAAGAACCACAATTTAAGCCACAGAGGAGAAGATTTTCTACCAATCTACTCTGTACGTGAGGCTATAATAAAAGTGACCATAAAAGCAATGATTACAATAGTCGTTCTTAGTCTAATTGGTCTTAGATTTAATTAGGAGCTAACTGAAGTCCTGTCTAAACTAGTTTAGACAGAAAAGCGCACTGTGAAAAAATACACAGTCCCCTTATAAATGTAAATGCTGACCACACAATCCTGGTAATTTAGTTTGTAACGTGACAGCTGTGTTTCTGCTGTTTACTCAGAGATCATGGTGACAGAAAAATAAAATGTTTTCAGCCGCGATAACTTGCTTGAGTTGTAAAATTAGCATCTTGTAAGTGTTCAAGCTCCTGGCATCATTTATCATCTCTGTAATAACAAAAACAGCACGCCCCAACAAGAGTGTCTACAAGTACCAGATATTGTAATTTAATGATTTTTAAGACTTTTTCAAGACCATTTTTGACCAAATTAAAAAATGAAATTTTGGACATATAATCTTTTTCTTATTCAAGGACTGTAGATAAGTATAACGGTAAGTATTAGTGGTTATTGTTAATCTACATTTTGCCAACAGGTGAGTAAAGTATTGAGTGAGATTTAAAGATTTGTAACATCAGTAATGTGGACTTCTTCATGCAGAAGAGCTTAACTCATTTTGACTAAAAGAAATTAAAAGATGGATAACTGAAATTAGATAAAATGTTTGTGGCAATTAAGACCTCACAAATCAAAATTAAAATCTTAAAAAAAGGTCTGTTTTCTACTTTGTCTGAACAAGTGGTGAAAAAAAATACTGCCACAGTAAACCTACACTGTAGAGAACCACCGGCAAAACTATCCAACACAGATATTCTTGGGAAAATCTTTCACCATTTTCAACTGCAAATGAAGCAGATCATGTACTGAGAAAGAATATTGTTACAACCTCCAGCCAACTTTATCCAAATCCTAAAACAAAAGCAGGAGACAAAACGTAAAGCACGAGACTGCTGGCTGTATCTTACTTTACTGAAAGTTTCGGCTATATTTTCAGAGGTTTTGGGAGGTTCTGCTGACTCCCAAGTGCACAAGAGATGACAAGTATTTCATTTATGGTGCTCAAATCATCATAAAATAAATGTGAGGCACTGCTAGTGAAAACATGTCTATTTACGAAGACATGAACAGACCTCAGTTTTAACTTTTTTTTCTACATTTGATTTTTTTCCCCTTAGAAGTCCTTGGATTATCTTGAATTAACTACTTTATATGTAAAAAAAAATGTTGAATTTTTAAGTGATAAATAATATCTGTAGAGAAAGCTTGTTATGGGAACCTCTTATCATTATTGTTGGACTGAATCCAGACTCCATCACTTCCAGACAGAGTCCCACGCTCGCCCACACAACAACACTTATCCCACAGTGCACCTACAATTATTGCTTACCCTTTGTCTGCAGCATCACAACAGATTACTTTAAACTCAACAGGATCCATCTCAGTAACAATGAAATAGCAAAACCAGCGTCTTACCTGACTGGTTTTAAACAGCCTGCTCACGAGTATCGAAACTGAACTCTATTATCAAAAGGATGTTAAACAGCTTGCTGACCTTTTCCAGCTTCAGACCAAATGGAACAGAGTCAGGAGTAATTACATGAAGTCATGATTACCTATATTACCAAACTAAATGATGGAAAACTAGGTAACCATGACATGAGAGCGTTTAAGGTCAACCACTCTGCACAACACTTTAAAAACCACCAACAAAAAAACAAGAAATCTCTATATACCACAATTAACAAAACAATTATTATTTTGCTAACAGAGGTTACTTATTTGTTCTTTTATCTACAAACACACCTGGCAAATTAGGTCATAAAAAATACTTTACCTAAACTATTGCCAAGAAAACTATTCTGAATTAGAAAAACAAAAAGCAACTCAGTGTCTCAAAAAGGTTCAATCTTTTCACAGAACAGGTGACACTGGAACTACACTCGGCACAACGAAAACAACAGAATTTGAACAATTCAATAATAAAACAATCAAAACTTCTGCAGGCTCTCACATGCATGCACGAGCACTGAACACACACATCTATACCATTAGATCACATTAGAGACAGACATAAATGGAAACACAATCACACAAGCACACATATACCTCAGTACTTACTCATTCATCCAAATATTGTTTCTGGTATTCTTTTTTGTTGAAATTTATATATGTGTCTCTGTATCTGTATGTGTGTATACATATGTGTGTATTTGTGTTGACATGTAGTTATTACTGACTTCCCTTTTGTTAATTCACATTATCACTACTATGTTAATGTTAATAATAATTCAAATACTTTTTGGTCAAAATTATAGTCCCTACAATGATCATCCCACCCTACCCCTCTGTCTGTATGTCATCCATGTATCTTTGTTATTGCAAAAAAAAAAGGAGAGAGGAGAGCATTTTCTTTTGTTGGCATGCCTCTTTATGTTGGTAGAGGAAAACATAGGAGATAAGATCTCTAAGTGGCATCAAATAAGAAACTTCTCATAATGTCCTGATCCTGTTAAGACTTCTCACTCTGGATATTATTATCTGCTGTGAAGCAACAAGCAACAGCTGGGCAGATGTGTTTATTTTCACAGCTGATTCATTCTTCGAGTTCAGTTTACATGAATAACATGAGCCGAGAGCATCCGTCAGTGTGAGATGGAGGAAAAGACACAGAGCAGATTACTCATTCATGGGACTGGAAATTAGATCAAAATATTGCGAGTGAATGTGACACCAACAGATGATGCAGACTCCCCTTCTGGGCCAATCAGTAACAAGATGCATCATCAGTGCAATTTTTTCTAAATCTGACTACTGCTGTTGCTAGAAGGCCTTTTTAAAGTTTAAAATGTAATAATGATTCTGAAAAGCACTATATACCATAAATAAATTTTATGCATCTTTATATTAATACAAAATTTGCCTAGACTTTTCTGTGGTATTATGGCAACTGGAGCTGCAACTTATTATTTCCATTGTAGATTCATTTTTGGTCTATAAAATGTCAAAAATGTTTGAAAAATGTCGATCAGTGTTTCCCAAATCCCAAGATGAAATCGTAAGATGTTTTGTTCACTACCCAAAGACATTCATTTTACTGTCACAGAGGAGATTAGAAACCAGAAATATTCTTCTGCATGATTAATCAATTACGAATTATTTGGCAATTAATTTAAAAGTTCACAACTAATCAATTAATCGTTGCAGCTCTAATGACATTGCACTATCTCTGTGAAAAGGAAGACATTTCAGTGTAGTTTTTGTTGAATAAAGTAATAATCGAAACTAAACACGAGCACAAGAGAGATGGTTTCTGAGTGATGGTTAAGTGCACATTGCAGGATGCATGTAAACACATTTACCACAGCAGAAAGTGCTGTCAAAGGAATATGTTTTCATCAGTGACAGAAAACAGCACAACTGAAGATGGTGCACATTTGTTCCACTTGTTTTTGGTCATTAAGTTTAAAAAGACTTAGAGGGGTCTTCAGGAATTTAGTACTGCACTTTCATAAAGTTAAACAACTTGCGAGAAATAGATTAAAGGTCAAAATCAGTGGAGCAGTAAAAGATAAATGATGGCTTTTAGTCCTTAATATAATTCGATACCTGCCATACTGCGGCTCAATCTATCATCTATAATTGGATCCTCCCTGCCTGGTATTGTAAATGCACACATTTGTTCCCCTCAGTTATAAATTTGTTGTCTGCGAGACTTCAGAGAGTGCCTCGAGAGCCACAGAGGACTTTATGCAACTGCTTTTCACAGGCTGAGTAGTACTATCCTTCATAAGAGAAATGATCTTTGACATCTTTGCTTTATCAAAATAAGACCGGCAGCATCCCAGAGACGTCCCAAGACAGAAATAGAAAGGCTGTATAAATTGTGAATGGAGATTGTCCCCTGCAGCTGTGTTTGAGAGCTGCTCTGGTGTCAGCCGGTGAAGTCACTGACCTCCCCCCAAAAACTTGACTCACTCAGCTGTCGACTCCTCAGCCCTCAACGGGGCGATGACCGTCTCTCTAACACTCGCTAACATCTCATCACAACACCTGCGGCTCTGACTGACTCATATACACCCACACACACTTACCAAAAACTCAGCACACACGCTCACAAAAAAATCTGCTATTTCATCAGCCTTTACCTGTGTGGTTGGAGAACTGGACAGAGTTGATGGAGTCCACCTCAAACCCCAAAACCTGGAAAAACACAACAGAGAAAGTAAACAGATAAGGTGTCAGGAGAGATGAGCAGTAACAGCCACGCTTACTTAAATTTAACAGCTCGATATAGACACACTACTACACACACAGTATGCAAAGCTGGACAGTATAAAACTATTATACATATTTAATAACTCTTGCTGAGCAATGTCTACAATAAATGATCTTTTGGCTCTTCAAGGGGCATCGAGGGGCTGAAGATCAAGATTTTTTTTTTTTTTTGGCTTTTTTATGCCTTTATTGAATGACAGGATAATGAAAGCATGAAAGGGGGAGAGAGAGGGGACGACATGCAGCAAAGGGCCGAGGCCGAATCGAACCTGCAGCTGCTGCGGCGAGGACACAGCCACTGTACATGGGGCGCCAGCTCTACCAACTGATCCATCTCTCACTAATCCCTCTCTAAAATATCATCACATTACACAAATATGTGTTAGAATAAAACTCAGCACATATAGGGGCATTTTTTTCTATGTCATCACGGTAATAAGTCTGCAGCATGTAATCAGATATCTGAAACTCTAACTGATGAAAGGAAGAAAAAACAAAACTCTATTTGGCCTCATTTAACCCCGGCTGTGATCTGCGAGTGAAGATAAAAACAACATCCTCTCAGTTAAACTTGAGCTGAAACCTGCACAGATCTGGAACAGCTCCATAAACCAGCTCTGGGTGTCCGCCCCTCTCTCCATCTTTCTTAACAGATTTTTTTTTTAATTACCAGAAGAGAGCGAGAAAGACACATGACCCATCCACGTGCGCCGCCAATTGTTATCTGAATGACTTTATTTAATTGGTCTGAAGCAGGAAGCTGGCCGAATGAATGAGGTCTTTGTTCTTTTCAATTGACTGCAACTTTGAGATACAAGAATGTGCTCTCAGAGGGGAGAGGCGGCCAATCACCCCCTCTGACCTTGAGCTTGTCGATGCTCCAGCTGCTGCTGACTAATGACGACTTTCACACGTGTGGCATATGTTCCCTGAAAGGTGCATCTGTACCATCAGGACGTGGCATACAGGGAACATAAGCTCTCGGTGGTGAAGTGAACAGAGGACATGACACCATTTCTATTGAAAGTAATATTTCTAAACAGACAAACTCCTGTCGGACACACAGAGGTGTGAAATGTGAAAAATCTTCCTTACTCTATCAACATCCAAAGAGAAAATCACATATTTCTAATTTCTAGAAACTGAGTCTTATCTCACTCAGCAAAACTACGACAGAAAAGAAGAAAATTTTGTGTGCTGCATGTGCTTTAAAGATGTTTCCAGTGTAAATATTAAATAATATGTACATTCAATGTTATTAGCTACACCTGGCTGAAACTAATGCAGTCAAACTACCCTAAGGATTTTTTAAATCAAGATGTTGATTATTTAAGGATGTACCGGGATGCTGAAATTCAGCCATAGAGGCTAAATTTAAGGTCAGTTTCACGGTGGTATTTAGTGGTGCTGTTCAATTGTGATTTTTAATATTACAGGGCTGCACGATATGATGGTTTTTATCATCATCCCATGTCAGCTTGCACGATAAACGCATTGTGAAAGACTGCAATGTTGTACTCTGGGATTTTCTGGGTTAATTTTAAGGCAGTATCGGTGGAAAACTGTACTTTAAAATATAACCATCTTCATTTTTTATTGGTGCCTTTTGTGCATTGTTCAGTTTGTTCAATAAAATGTTCAAAAATAATTTGCTTTGTTAGCAGAATACTGAAAGCTGCAGAGACAAGTGTGTTTTAATCTAGTTATTTATCATAAGTATTATCATTATCACAATATTTATTTTTATAACAACTAGCAACTAGCATATTTTCTTCATTTTGTTCAGCCTTATCATACATTGATATTATGACAAAATATTAGAAATACTCTCAGTTTGACATCACAAAAAGATCAAAAGAAAGAAAGAAAAAAGATCAACATCTCTAAAACAGTTTCAGCTGAACATGACAACCTTTACGAAGGTAGGATTTATTGTGGTATTCACTTTGGTCTACCTGATAAACGTGCAGCTCAGAATGGCACAACTTTAAATGAATCTTTACATGTTACACTGCCAGCCTATTGCCGATAAAATGTACTCTCAAAGATCTGTTTGTGTTTGCGGTTCCAGAGCCGTGAAAAAACATGTTTTTGACTGTTTTGAAAACAGGACCATTTAGGAGTAACCTGTCAATCACATGTTTCTTTGGTTTAAAAGCAGGAAGCAAATTGACTGTTGATGTAAAACGCTGTATTTATGGCCTACTGATGTTCAAGGGGCTAAGAATATGTTATTTAGGTCACATCCTTTTTCTCTCTATTCATAAGCCTCAAGTCAGTGACACAGATAGACTGTTTACAACGCTGCTGCCTGGAAAGCAGCGTCACATACTCAGGAGAGGATATTAACAAAATTATAAACATTTTGCCTTTTTCTGAGTAAACACTTTTGGTTAATTCCCAACGGAGGAAGCCCTCACGCAACTGACGAATGAAGAGTTTCTTTAATTAACATGTGTTACAGTACAGGCTGATCACATCTGAGTTAACACAGATGCTATATTTACTGCATCGTGACTTAGCAGGCAGAGTCCCTCAGATTCGGGTTAGCTCCTGTACGCTCAAAACATATTTGACTGCGTTTTTTTTTTCATGTGTGCATCTTTTTGTTCTTGTATCAGCCCATAAATAGAACATTATATGTCCAACTTACAGTATGTTCATAAGTTAAAGGTGTATTTATACTGCAAACTTGTATTTATATGTAGCTGCCTGTGTTTTATTGCTGTTTTTTCTTCTTTGTTGTTGTTTTTTTTGTGCTGCTAAACAGAAACCTGAGTTTAACTGCAACACACCAAATGTTACTTTTATTTGTTTTCCTGTATAAATAAATTAATAAAAATTCCATTAAATAAAAACCTATAATAAGTTTGTCATTCATATTTCATTCTATAAAAAATGGATCAAATGTGCTAATATCTATTACAGCCAAAAATGGTAAACTTGAGGCCCTGAAACACCAAGTCAACGGCCGATGATGGGTCAATGTTGGGCCGTTGGCGAGCGTTCGTCGCCTTGTTTTTTTAATTTAAAGGGAACATAAATGACCGTCTGATGCACCGTATACCAACCAGATTATAATTTGGAACTAATTCGCATCTGCATCTAATCAGCAGTCCTCACCGTGTGTTCTGCACTTTTGGCCCTCTCGTCTTTTTTCAGCTGATTCAGCATCTTGAATCCCGTCAGTTAATGAAATAACTGACTGGAAGCTCAGTTCAGCGCACGAGTAGAGACACAAAAGTGAGACACGAAGTGAGGAAAATAAACAAGGGCTAAAGTCGAGAGTGACTGAGATAGAAACAAAGTTATTACAAAAGGTAAGACTGTTTTTCTTTAGGGGTCTTAAAGTAGCACTAAAAAGTTGATTTTTTTAATCTATAAAAATAATACATAATTTTTTCCCTATTTTTTTCTTAAACTGTCTAACCATTTTCTCTTTGTTAGTTCTCTTTCAGGTCTTTTTTTGTCACCTTTTACTAATTTCTTGCAATTTTGCAGGACATTTCTTGCCAAGTTGCTTTTTTGCCTTCATGTCATGCTTTCAAAATAAATGAAATCGATCTGCTTGGATTTCAAAGGTTCACATGCGTGTGAAAGGAGTCCGAGCGCAACACAAGAAAAGTGATGATGATACAGGTTTCACAGGGCTAAATAATTTACCACATGGAAACTATGAATGAGTTCTTGAAAACCCATTTCCAAGCTGTTGAGATGTTTTGGTCTGGACCGAAGTCGTCTACCATAAACTAAAATTAGATATCATTAGTTAATAAAGACATGAAACTGGCAAAAAGCTATTTGAACACTTCAATTGACGAACTGTGACCAGCAAAACCAGCATTTCTGCTAAACAACTTGAATGATTAATCAATTATCAAGGCAATTATCTGTTTAAGTTACTGAATAATTAACTAATTATTCCAGCTCTTGCTACAAGAACAAGTTTAATTACATTAAGCAGAAATGAGCATTGAATATAAGATTGTCTGGCTACCAACAATGACGAATTTTCTCACAGGGCTCCAGTCTCCTCTAAAGGACGTTTCGGGTATTAACATCATTATCTGAAACTGAATGGGCTGCCAGTTAAATAGGTTGCAGGGCAATTGCTATTTTTTTCCACTGAGTGTGGATCATAACAGCAATTTCTTTCATTTAAAAGCATAACGATTCACTCTCAGGGGAGCAGGGGAGTAACAAGAAGAACAGCAAAGCATCTCAGCAAATTTCTAACCAGCTGAAGTGTCCTTCAGCAAAACACTGCATCCCTGCTGCTTAACTATAACGCTCATAAGCTTTTATACTCTCACGCTTCAAAATAATATTAGTTCAATTCAACTCCATATCTAAAAAGGCACAATTTGGCACCAGAAGACAGCACTTGTCCTGAATTTTATTACTATGTGAAAGCTTAATCTATCCAGTCAGCTCTAAGGCAGCCTGTCTCCGTCTTCAGTGACGTCACCAGGAGGAATCCTGTGGCAGCCAATCAGAGCCCTGCTTCCTCATACCGCCGTCTCCTGCCTACTGACAGGCCTGAGATACTCTGTCCTGTCAGCACAGAGAGAGGGATGCCCTGCACGCTCGCTGACGACACCACCACCACCATCATCATCATCATCATCATCATCTTCTTCTTCTTATCCCTAATCCTCACCACCAACTGAATCATGGTTGTGGCTGAATAGTGAGCGCAGCTTCGTCGCTGGGCCTGTGGGCTTTCTCTTTATTCGTTTAAATTTAAAACACTGTCTTTTTCTTCATTCATAAAACAATCAGGTCTTTTCTACCTGTGGCAATCAAACGGTATGACTCCTCCCCCTTCTGCAGGAAGGAAAACTGAAGTATATTTTGTGCAATAGCACTGCACTTCTGTTAACTTACAATTTTAAAATCCATGTGCAATTTTTTTTTAACTTTTACTTTTAAACATTATATTACTAGATGCCTTGTATTTTTTTTCCCAGACACTTTGTATTTTATTTTATTTTATTTTCACTTATTTGATGCTCTGTTGTTGGATTCTTTTTTGCTACTGTATTTCTGGAGCAATTTGGCACAAGAATTTCCTTCAGGATAAATAAACTTCTATCTTATCTTATCTTATCTTATCTTATCTTGTAAACTGCACGCAAAAATGTACATTTTTGAAAACTGTTTCTTTTTCTACATCTTTATTACTTATTTTTTTAATGGGTTTATTTTGTCCCTTATATGTGAATGTTAAATTATTATTATCACTTTATTTAATTACTCGTGAGATGGGGTGGAGGGTGGCTGTCGAGGGTTTGAGTGGGTGGAGGAAAATGTGCATAATTGTATAGTGTAATTGTAAAACTGTAATCTATCTCTGTGAAATCAAATAAAACTCCACAAAAATTGTGGTGTTTTAAAAAGTAAAAAGTTGTCTCCTTAAATTTCAGAACTTATGAGACCCTTAAGTGCAAAATAAGATAAAAAACGACAAATTTTATCACTGTAACAATCTGAAAACATCCTAAATACATTATGTATGACTGGTTTCATTTCTCATCTGAGGAACAGTGCATAAAGAAATCACAACAGCACTCATGATAGTTAATACAACTGGTAAAATGCTTTTGCAAGACTATTTTAGGCAATGTAGCTTGTGTGACTTTCAGGCAGGCAGCCGTGTTAAAAGACGGCCCTGACACTGTGCAATCAAACAGGTTTAATGTAATCTTACTAAATATCGTAAAATGGATGCTCCGCACATTTGTGTATCAGTATTTGGTGATTTTAAAGCTGGTTTGGCTCATAACACAACTATCAAATGAGCAATGAGTTTTATTGCACCTATTTTATAAGAGACTATGCTGTAATAATAATAACAAATGTAGCCATACTTAAAGACCTAATTCTCCCCCTGTGGATCAATAAAGTGTTATCTATACTCACAAACATGTATTATGGTTATCACGCATATTAGGGGAAATATATTGGATACCAGTGTCTTTTAAAAAGCCATCAAATAGTCCATTAAACCCTTTGAAACCTGAGCAAATTGGCTCGATTTCATAAACAGTTATGAGTTACTAGAAAATTATCAGAAATTTACCCAAAAACAGAAAGCAAAAAGGTTTAAAAAAAATTAAAAAGGTAAAACGTAAAGGGTAAAACTATATATATATATATATATATATATATATATATATATATATATATATATATATATATATATATATAAAATAGTTAACAATAATTACACTATTAATTTTATAAGTGTAGTTTTCTTTCTCATAATTTCTAAATCTCTCTCTCTCTTAAAACTGGTCTCAAAGGTTTAAATGTATGTGAAAGGCGTCTGAACGCAGCACAACAAAACTGTTTTTTTCTGGTTTTAAAGCGTTAATAATGTTGACAGTGAACTTCACTGTGACCTGCTTTGTATTATACTAAGTACAATGCACTGGTTAATTTCAGGGTGTAGTTTAAGCTTTGGTAAGCCGCACTGGTAAACACTATTTTAACATTAGCCTGGTACAAATAGGCCTTAATCAGCCGTAGTAGTTGAGCATTGGTGGCTGTACTGAACCCGCTGACGTGCCTAAAAGCCCAGCAGCCATTAGGATAACCACAAAATACATCCTGGGGCGCAGCAGGCTAAAAATAGACTTGGCACTTCTCACAACAAGTGACTGTCTTTCAGGATGATGGGACATGAACTGTAGGACTAGCCTCACAATCACTATGGACTGCCACACTGCTGCTGGTGGAAAACATGAAACTATAACAACCACTGGCATCATCATCATCATCATCATCATCATCAGCACGGCAATTATAGACCCAAAGCAATCACTGCCATCATCCTACTGCCAACATTAAGGATCATAAAGGGAAATGACTATCACTTTCATAGCCGGGAGGTGTTAATAACCTTTGTGTCCTTTCACGTAATATGAGATAAATAGCTTATTCTGAATGCATTTGGTCTTTTTTGGCTCCTTAATGTAGTAGTTATGCCTTTTTGTAAAGCACTCAGTAAACTCTGCCTTCAGGTGAGGACTTTATTACTACCATTAATGTAGCTCCTATTATGATGCTAAAGAATGAGACACATGTTGAGTCACTCAAAAGCTGTACTTAACAGTTCTTTATGTGTAAGCGACTGAAAAGCCACCGTATCATTCAAGTTAACTGACTGATGTTCGATACCCTCCCTTTTCTTCAGATGACCCTCTGATTAAAGGTGAGAGTCACACACATGACGTTAAATGTTCATATAGGCACCCTCTGATTTCATATGTTACCAGTTAAAAACTAACATGCAAACTGAAAATGATCATCGGTTTTGTTAACTGCTGTTTGCTACTGTGGTGGTCACCTTCAGCTATCAGTGAGTTTAACGATTATCGAGATTAACCATTAACATAATGCAAGGAATCAGTGCTTGCTGTGGTCACTGGCAGCTCACGAATGTATAACAGGGTCCCTTCAGCTTCAGGACAGTAAGATTTAGGACGTTTTTTTTGGGACTCAAAGTTTAATTAAGGAAAATTAAAAAAATTTAAAAAAAAAACTTACTGAAAAAAAAAAATTTACTTAAAAATAAAACTTATTTTTTTGGTCAAGTTAGATGATCTACTTCATAGGCTGAAAAAAAATCCAAACTTTCCAGAGTGGAACACATGAAAAACAATGAATATGATATTAATGTTTGGTTTGCCTAGATAAAAAGTTAATTTTTCATTTACTGGATGTGGTAAATGTATATGAGTGTATATATGGTTTATCAGTCCTGATCTGCCTACATTAACTTCATTAAAATATTTTTAAAAAAATAGACATTTACAGTTATTTGGGGATTCTGCAATGTAATGTGAGAAAACATATTTTTAAATCCTTCTCCCGATGACTTAGCATTTTTAAGACTTTTGAAAGCTTGATTTAAGACATTTTAATACCAATTAAGGCCATATTTTTAGATTAATAAACAGACTTTTAAAGGACCTACGGTAATTGTGGTATAAGTTAAGCAGTGATTTAGAGCTATGTTTGAGCTTTACTCATACACAAAACACTGTACAACTAAAAAAGTATGACCAGAAATCTATCTTGAATGATTAAATTTACATCAATAATGAAATATTATTACATGTGTGCTTTGCAATTATTTATAACAAAAACCGTCATAATCCAGCAAAATGCTCAATTTTCAGAACAGCTTTCCCACCTGAGATAAAGAAAGAGCTCCTTTCCAGAAAACTCAAAGCGGCAAATAGCTGTATTGATTATTTGTCCCTCCTGTAGTACGGGACTTGCAGGTTATCACTGCAGGAGGCTGACTTTGTGTCCATCTAGACGCCCCCACACGTTTTCATTGATAAAAATTTCAACACTTTTCCATGACTTTTCAAGGACCCCTAATAGAATTAAATGACTAAATGACTAAATCTACTCTCAACACATGTATTAAAGACTATGCTTTTAGAGAATTTTCACATTTCATTTGAATTACTGCATTATTGAGATTTATTCCACCAGAACTGGGATTTTCGTTTGTTTTATTTAGACAGCTCATTTTAAACTCGGGGGGCTTCTTGCCTTTGACAGGGGGCATCAACCCCAATAGAGAAGCAGGATACTTCCTGTCCAAGATTTTGAATTTTGTGCTACAACAACAAAATTGATGACTCTACTAATTTATTTCTCCCAGGGAGGCAAAATATTGTTTTTTTGCAGATATCCAATACATAACAACTCATTTGGCAGATAACCGATACCATTATCAATATAATCACTTTTTTTTCCTATTTTTTTCCTCACCTAACTTTAGTGATAATCAAGTCATATGAAGCATACTCTGGTACTCTGAGACATAAAATACAACGCTTTTCAGTGTATGTAAAATGTATTCATTTGGCAAAATAAGAAAAATACTTCAACCAAAGGTCTTAGGGCTGATGTTTTATGCATATTCACTTTGTCAATTAAAAAAAAGTTTGCAGTATCTGCAGAAATCAGCATGTTGGCTGATTACGACATTTAATTTTAGAGCCAATATCTACCAATATTAATGACGTTCTGATGCATCATCATACTGCATATGCTACACTCATATCTAAATATGTTATAATTTTACTGTGAACCGACTTTGATATTAAGAGGGGAATCTTACCCCATTTTATCCTGTCGTATAATTTAATGTAAGTGTTAATTATTTCTTGAACATTAAACTTTTTCTGATCTCTAACAGTTGGTTGCATTGATTTTACACAAGGTGGAAGATTATCCACAGAGGATAACTGTAACAATTAATTTCATGACACACAACAAAATTCAATTACTTTTCCATAACATTTGATGATTTTCACTAATTCTATTACTTTTCCAGGTCAGGAAAATGAGATTGTGAAGTTGCATGACTTTTTCCAGTTTTTTACCCTGCTATACACATCATGGCTATTAAAACTGCCTGAACGTCTGTGAGCAAATGATGACAACCTGAGGCACCGACACTGAGGTGACTGGTTAACAGACTGGAGACAAATTTCCATATAACCCTTGAGATTATCATTAGCCAGCTGCTTTTTCAACCTTGCAGACAGGTATACTGACACAGACTGACTGAAAATTGAGACTCAAAAGCTTTTTTTTTTGCTTTAAAAAAAAAAAAAACATAACAGTAATAATCATTTTCACCACTCATCCAAGAGAGGGGTCATTTGATTAACACCAGGAGGTCCATAATCAGACCCAACTCTGCCACCTCTGGCATTAACAACATCGAGGTTGCTGGACATTTATCATTAGTGTATGCAACATGCACGTTTTGTCGTGAAATCTAACATAAAAACACATTGCTCCATTATCGGACACCCTCCCAATGACAGGTCGTGCCACATTTTTCCGTCAGATAAAGCGTCGCTTCTCCAGTTATCGCCTAATTACGAGGCGCCACCAAACGAGAAAACTGCCGTGATATTATCAATATTTCACATTTTTATGTGAAATGCTTTGACGGATAGATAAATAGAGGAGGACAGGCTGTCTCGGGTTATTTGCACGGCACCCGCCGTCACGTTTATTGCTTGACATCTATGACAATGATTTTATTTTGGGCTTTTCGCAGCACGTTCAGCAATACCGTCATTTATGGCCTTTTACGCTAAAAAATAGGAATCACACATTAACTCATCCAGCGGCGGTTTAGGCGGATGACCGATTTCAGTTAGCCAAGATTTGTACGAACTTTGAACGATGTAATTAGCGTATATCACTACAAAAATCACCATTTACATCGGTCCATTTAATTCCGATGGAAAGTCGAAATAAAATTTTGTGTGCACGCGTTGTCAGGCAGGGTCGTGTCCGATGACGGGCGTACCGTCGCCCGCTGTCCGATAATGGGTGCATGCGAGTTGTACTTACCTGTAATGGGAAAGAGGCGCTCTTGTTGCCCACATATCCACGGACTACATGGCTCTGTATGGACAGGACACGGCACTCCATGGCGGCTCCCGGTCAGCCGAGGAGGGAAGCAGATAATCCGGTACTTCAACGGTAATCACGTCCACACATAACCGTCCGAAAAAAAACTGGATTTTAAAAAAAATCACAACGCCGACCGTTAAAATAACGTTAGCTAGCTAGCTAACCAGCTGTGTGGCACACGCAGGATGGCGGTGTGTGTGAGCGCGTGTGGTGGTTGGTTGTAGCGGGTGATGTGCACCGAGTGTGTGATGAGGAGAGACAGAGCGCGTGCGCCCCCCCTCCTCCTTACACACACACACACACACACATACACACGCGCGGACAAACAACAAAAAAACAGCAGTTTAGCCGCGATCGTTGTCGCTAACGTGGAGCCAAAGCCAAACAAAGTGTGTCACGTGCTGACGGGACTACCGAGAGGTCGCGTGCAGCTGCAGTTAACAGTGAAGGGCAAAACACATTTTGCTGGCACGCGCGCGCACGCACGCCGGTGTTCTGCGCAGGCGATCTGTGTGACCGCCTAAACCGAGTGACGTCATCAAAGGGCCACTAAGCGCATCCTGATAAATTCAAAATGAATATTTTTTTTTTTTTTTTATGGGAAATATTACATTCATAAATGTAAATGTAATAATACTAATACTACTACTAATAATAATTCAAAACAGAAACATTACATTACATCCAGACATTACACAGACTGAAAGATAGCAAAGCTGAGAAACCAATAAACATTTTTGTTTGATACTTTGATAATACCTTTATGTATATGTGTGTGTGTGTGTGTGTGTGTGTGTGTATGTGTAAATAGTATATAGTTTGTCCTGCATGGTTTTTGTCCGTTTTCTCATTTTTGTTTTTCCTATATTGCGTTTGCAGTGTCCTATTTCCTGTTTATTACATAACTGAATTTGTTAATATGCTTGAGCCATGTATGGAATAACTGGAAAAAACACATTTAAGAAAATGACCCTCATCCTGATCAACACTGCTGGAAATGCCTGAATATAAATGATAACTCAGTTTTATTTTCTTGTAATCTAAATCAATCAATTTTACACAGCCGAATTGTTTTTGAAAATATGTGATATTATTTTGTTGGTCAGATGTTGTTTTTTTTCTTTTCGCTACAAAAAGGACAAAAGAACAGAATACAATTAAAGATGCAAGCTGTTGGCACTGGCAGGACTGAAGGTTGTGAATTTCTGTAAAAAGTTGAATAATGCATACAGAGGTGAGATGGTGTTTTGTGCTTTGCGTGTGGAAGCTGGAGTGAGCTATTTTACATTTTGTACCACTTCCTGTGCACACTGTGTGGCGCTGGAGAACACATTAATCGCATGTCATGTTGCTCCATGTCATATGTACAACAAACCATGTAAATGTTATGTAAATCAAATGACAACCGTATCACAGGGCGTACTTCCTGTTGCCAGTAGGTGGCGCTACAACTATGACTAATTATTAACATGCAGTTGTCTTCGGGCTAGGAATGTCATCGAAAATGTGAAGTTTGGGGCAGATTGGACCATGTACAGAGGAATTAAAGACCACTTTCTGTTTTGTGGCGAAACATGAAAGTTTGACGCCCCGCCACGGTCACACAGTGTGACGAAAACTCAAACTTTTGATGACTTTTCATGTCAAAGGTCTTCAGATGGTACGAAAAAATTTAGAAGTAAATCTTATCAATTCTCAAGGAAGAGTTTGTTTAAGTATGACCTCTGCAAATGGCCAAAAATAGTTTAGGGTATTGCTCTTAGAGACATTTTTATCGACCCAATTTTTGTACATGCGGGTGAAAGTTACAACAAAGTATGCTTCAGTATGTCACACCGAGACACATCGCTCCAAAAACACCTTGGAAGCGCATCTACTTTTTCTAGCGACGCGTCTCAGTGTGATTGGTCCCTTATGGAGGTGCTTCCTAGTAATTTTTTGACACCCGAGCTTGAAACCTGTAAAGTATTTCATTTTTAAGCAGCTCTGATAAATGTGCAAAGTGTCATGAGTTTTTGAGCATCTTTAAGCCCTCAAAAAGCCATTTAATTTGGAAAAGGAGTAATAATAATGCTTTTATCTGTTTTAATGTATTTGTTTTATCTATCTGAGTGTTGAGAAAGGTGCTTCTGCACAAAATCTATTATTAATTCCTTTGATTTTGACTGGGTCCTGGTGCTATTTGGTGCTCAGACACTATTAAAAAGGGCATTTTTTAGCCTTTACTTTGGTGCTGCGCTCATGTTTTTTTCTTTTTGGTGTGTGTGTGTGTGTGTGTGTCTGTGGTTGTGACTCACACTATCTCTATCACAGAGTCGTGACTGAGGGGGGATTTGACTTGGCAAAGACTGCCTCTGTCACCACACAACACAGTCAGCAGTGATGCTGAGAGACACAGAGCGCATGCACAGACGAATATAGCCAAATGCAGGTAAGAGCGGGAGAGAGTGTGAGGAGCAGAAACAGAGCGGCAGACAGAGACAAATGGAGCCAAACGGAGAGATGTTGAACTGACAGCTCCACCTTCTGTTCATCCAGGACGTGACTGCCCTGTGTGACGCTTTAATTGCATTTCACACACACACACACACACACACACACACACACACACACACACAGAGAACATCAGAGAATTTAAGACTTATTCTTTTGAAAATGCTGCTTTAATAAAATAGAATATTCATATATAATTTGCTGCTATTTTTATTGCACAATACAAACAGCCGGGAATATATTTTCATTATAAGTTCCCTTATTTTTATGGCAGATCACCAAAACAAACTTTCTATGCTTCTTTTTCTCCCTTTTTCTGTTCTAGAAACTGAAATGAGGAGGTAACGGAGGAGGAAGACAGAGAGATCTCCAAAAAAGAGCACAAAGAGTAGGAGGTAGGCGTCATGGATCATTTGGAGTCCGGGTCCATATTGGGCTCTAAAAAAGAAAAGAGCAGGAGTAATTTAATGCATATTTGGGAGCATATTTATTTTAATGTTGTCACTGTGCATATTTTAATGAGTCTGTGCAGTAAAAATGCCTTTTAATCAGCTGTAGTGCTGTAGAACCGAAACATCGTGTTCCAGAGGTAAAAATACAATTCATAATCTCCATAAAGAACTGGATTATCAGCCATGATGTATTTTTCAAACAAGGTACATGAAGAGAGATGTGACTGAGATGTTTTTATGTTTATTTTTTTTGCATTCCTACTGAAAAACGACACTATCTAGCTAGACTCGTGCCAGATCAGTTCTGGATTTTTGAAGCTTTTACCAACTGATTTTTAACCGTTAAATCTGCACTTGTGTGTATGCTTATGTGTGCATCTGTATGTATATGGTTAAGTACACGAGAAGATGTAGACATGGGTGTATTATATGTTTTTCCTTCTGCAATAAAAAAAGAGTAAGAAGCGGGGGGAATTACAACTATCCTGTAATTTGTGCTACCTCTACATTACACAGGAAACTATTATTGTCATTTTTTGCAGTGCATCTGTTTTTTAACTGTATATTCAAAACCACAAATAAAAAGAAAATTGAAAAATACATCTATGAGAGTTTTTACAAAATCAGATAATATATCTTCTGATAATCATTTTATTTAACATCAGCATTTTTGGTAGGATTCTCTGAATGTAGGTATTAAAGAATTGTGACTCTGTTCACAGTATTTATACTTTTCTAAGACGTATCATTGTCATTTCTATCTGTCAATTTCTTGTCACTTATTTGCCAAATTTCCCTATGGCACTACTTTATATTGATGATTGCTAAGAAGTTGATCTTTTCTGTATTTCAAATATTTGATATTTTTCTATTATTTGAGTCATCACATAAATACTAGCTGCTGCGTTCAGCCAAGGATTTACGCACTTGCAGAGGGATTTTTGGGAATATCTTTGAAGCCAATGAAAGGGTTATTACTTCATATACCTGCTGCGGATACAGCTCTCTCTACAGTGTCTTTATAAAGTTCTCTGTGACTGATCGTCTCTCCTCACTGCATCTCTCTCTCACCGCTGAAGGTGAACTCAGGGAAGCTGCTCAGGTCTCCTCCACCATACTGTCTCTGGAGCTTTGCGGTCTCCTCTGACAGGTATTTTTCGTAATCTGGCTCCGCCCCCAACAGTCCTCCATTCAACCTTAGAGACGAAGAGGGGAGGAGATAAAAGGAAATGATCATCATTCAAGCGACGTCTCCTCCACATTATATCTAAATATCATCGCTCCGATATTGCATGTTAAATTTGTTTTCATGCTGTTATTAAAATGTAATGTTTCACAGCTGCTGTACGCATGAAAAGACAGACCATGTGATATAATTATCTATTTAACCTCTATAGAAACATTTTAAACTCTTTTTTAAAGACACACCTGGCTATAACTGTCACAAAATAATAATCAGTCACCAAAATATTTAAATATGCATTTTAGCACATTAAAATAGAACCTGAAAATATAACAAAAGCTATAACTTTTCCTAAATAAAAGTTACATTACATTAACACGTTTTTATATGTTTTATATTTATTATTTTTGTTGTTAATTTTGTTTTGTGTAATTTAAAAAAAAATCTAAGTAAAATGGGTTTAACTAACTAATTAACTAACAAACTTTCAGCATTTAACATTGTCCTAAATTTTCTCTTTTTTTAGAGTAAATAAGAAAATCCCTCCTGCATTCTCACATCTGTGCATTAAGTCCCAAAATGTTGTATTATTCCTTTAAAAATACAAGTCTTTTGGCTGTTCAGGAGAAGTCCAGCAACATGGAGCCACCAAAGCTCTCCAGTTTTTTCCTTTTGAAAATAACAGGAAACCTCTTTCGTCTGTTACCTGCGCATGTTGTTGTATTCTTTGATCTTCTCCAGGAAGAGTCTCTGAACTGGATCTAAATCTGAAAAACACATGAAATCAAAACCATTAAAACAAGATGAAAACACTGACATTAAACAGTTCAGCAGAACTCCACATTCTGTTTAACGTTTAAAATGATTTATTCATAAAATATCCACACCTACAACTATGGTATGGTTCAAGAGCGTTTATAGCAAATAAATTATGTTTATGATATTGAATCTAAGCAACTTGGATTAAAGCCTCAGTACGCTTCAGCACCTGCTTGTTATATAGCATTACAGCATCTGAAACCCTTTACAACATCTGAAATTTGTAGCATTTATTGTATTATTTTATTGTTTGCTTAAGTATTTTTATTTTTGTTTTTATTTGTATTTATGTGAAACAGCTGACATCCTGGGATAGAAGACAAATTTTAGAATTATTTCTGTAAATAAAGTCAAACAAAAAAAAAAATCTGTAACTTCATGAAATAGACAATCCAACAATCACTTTTTCTTTTTCATATATTCAGTTGTCCAATATGATCTATGACTGTGTGCGTATCTCAGCGTGTCTGCATGTGTGTTTACCTGCGAAGGCTTCAGCCTGTGCTCCCTCCTCCTTCACCTCCTCCTCCTCCTCCTCCTCCTGTCCCTGCAGCACCTCCTCCAGAGCAGGAGAAGCTGGAGAATCATCTGTCACTGCAGCCGCTGTATCAGCGTCGACTGACCCATCGGCTACTGTCGCTGTGGTAAAAACAACCCCAAAAACAAGACAGATGAAGAGGAGCTGATTCAACGTTTTTTAAATCATTGACAACTTCACAAACTTCTGTATTAGTTAAAATCTTCTCTACAGGTTTATAAAACACTGTATTCTCTGCTCTCCTCTGCTTTTATCACAACACATCTATTTCTAAAGTCTCCATCAGAGTTTGAAGGACTTTCAGCATTTGGTAAAATGTTGGCGCTTACTGTCGCCGCCACAATGAGGCTATAAAATCGTGTTCGGTGCAGCTCGATAAGATGACTTTCTGTAGTGTCCTTTAGCAACTTGTTAGCATCAGTTTTATTGTGTTTTTGCCTTTGAAACAATGAGCAAATTTGTGTGATTTCTTTAGAAAACATGGAAAAAAGGTAATAAGCAACTTCACATGAAATGTATTATTTTTATATATTACTTTTATTTTATTTTAGCACATTTCCTCTTTGATTCCTTTTTTTTTCTTCTTTTTTTCTTTGGCTAATTTTGGGTAATTTTCTTGTAATTTTTCATGATTTTTTTGGTTTTTTTTAAGTTGCTCATTGCCTGCTCTCCATCTTTTCGAAAGAAATTAAGTCAATTTCAGGTTTCAAGGGATTAAGGCACATAAAAGTTTGATATTTACTGATGTATTTTATGTAGCAGATAAAAACTTTAAGTCTCTTAAGTTAACCACAGACCTTATCTCAGGCATCTACACAAAAAAACATTTCTCACTTCAAGGGCCAAAGACTCAGGAGTAATAAAATGCAAACTCATTTCTGGGTTTTGGGACTTATTCCTGCAGTACTTTACATCTCTTTCACCTTCAGGAGTCAAACTTACCATCCAAAATATTCGCTGTTACAACCTCCTGACTGATCGGGCCTTCAGTTACGCCTGTCGCGTGTCCAGGAACGGAAAAAAACAAGTCCTCCATCAGCGTGTCTAACTGCAGATCTTCAGACAGAGCGTCACCTTCAGGCAGAGACAGAGACTCGATCTTCGGAGCCTCAGTCGTCTCTTCAGACACCACCACGTCCTCTACCTCCACCATCGTCTCTCCAGCAACAATTTCAGCTTCTCTCTCCAGATAATCTGTAGTTTCACTCAGAAATTCGTCCTCGAGATTTCCCAAAGACGCCTCAACTTCAGCCAGAGTCACAGACTCCAGACTCATCGTCTCCAGAACACTTCTGTCCTGCTCGTCCGAATCTTTTTTGACTTCCGAACTTGTCGCTTCATCCTGCCGCTCCAGTTTCTGGTCAACGAGCAAAGCTTCAGGGGGCAGCCTCGATCCTTGCTCAGAACCGAACATGGCCTCCAGCAGGACGGATGTCTCCGCTTCTAAAGCGTCTGTGGCTTCAGAGACAGAATCCAGTCTGGCTAATAATTCAGCCTCTGTTTCGTCCTCGAAAATAGCAACGTCTTCCAACGTCTCCTCTTTAGCTTGCACCTCAGCTTCTTTCTCAAGTGCATCTCTCATTTCTAGAAAAACTTCGGTTTCAAGATTTTCAACTTCGGCTTTCACTTTTGCTAAAGTTATCGATTCCAGCGTCATCGCCTCTGCCTCCGTCTCCTCCGTCTCCTCCGTCTGCTCTCCGTTTGCTCCTGCAGGTGGATCAGAGGCTGAACTCGTGCCAGGAGTTTTGGAAAGTGCCGCAGGAACATGATAGAGCAGCTCGTTCACCAACGCGCCACTTTCACCTTCTAACTCTTGAAGATCTTCAGACAGAGTGTCCCATTTTGAAAGAGAGTCGGTTAAAATCTCGCTTTCGTCTTCGCTTGAACTCTCACTTTCAGCTGCAGCTTTGTTCTCGATCTCCGTCTGGACGGACGACTCCTGCAGCTGCTTTTCTGCTTTTTCATCGAGGATAGATTTCGTTTGGAGGAGCTCATCCGTTTGTAAAGACGCGACCAGAACCTCGTCTACGTGGAGCGTCACGGACTCTAAAGTCATTTCCTCAGACTTGTTCACCCCCTCCTCCACGCCGTCACTCACTGATTCTACTGTGGACTCTACTGTGGATTCGTTTTTCATAGGCAAGGGTGCAGATTCTTGCAAATTTTGCATTAAGGCAGAATGTGAAAGGTTGACAACTGCTTCTATTGCAGACTCTACTGCACCTTCAGAAATAGGAGAGGTGCTGGCCTCTACTGTTGGTTCTATTGTAGTTTCTATTAAAAGTTCCTCTTTGGCACTGTGTGAGACCACTCCTGAGTCTGTGCTGTTGGTTTCTACTGATTCTTCAGCAGCTCTACTCTCTAGTGTTTCCAGATGACAGGTGCTGGCTTCTACTGATGCTTCAACTGCATCTAATGAGGATTCTACTGTTGCAGTGTGTGGAATGTCAACCACTCCTGAGTCTGTGCTTTTGGTTTCTACTTTCTGAGCTGCTACATCTACTTTGACATCTATAATCGGTTCTACTGGACCCTCAACAACTACAGCTCTTGTTTCTAGTGTTTCCACAGGAGACTGGTTGGCTTCTACTGGTGATTCTACTGTAGTTTCTATTAAAGGTTCTTCTTTAGTAGTCTGTAAGACTTGTGAGTCTTTGGTTTGCACGTCTTCAGCTGGAGCGTCTACTGCGGGCTCTATTGGACCTTCAGCAATGGCAGAAACGTCTAGTGTTTCCACAGGGGAATGGCTAACTTCTACTGGTGATTCTACTATGGTTTCTATTAAGGGTTCTCCTTTGGTAGAGTGTGAGACATCATAAGTTCCTGAGTTTGTGCCTTTGGTTTGAGCATCTTCAGATGCAGCATCTATTTTGGGCTCTACTGGACCTTCAGCAAATTCTAGTGTTTCCACAGCAGAAAGGACAGGCTCTACTGGTGATTCTATTGTCGTTTCTATTAAGGGTTCTACTGAAGCACCTGAAAGAGATGATGAAGCCGTTTCTACATTTGTTTCTTTTGTTTCAGCCGAGGTTTTGCTTTCTATTGGAGCCGTTTCTGTTGGTGCAGGTGTTGTGCTGGTTGGGGAGGGACCTGAGGTTGTAGCAACACTGTCGGTATCTACGGTTTTTGAGCTAGAAGCAGCAGAAAAGACAGAAACTGCTGGATCTGTCTTTGACAAAGGAGGAACTTTCTCTGAGGAGGCGGCAGGAGGTTTGGTAGGTGTGGAAAAGGCTTTGACAGGTCGAGCTGTGGGAGTAAGGGGAGAGGAAGAGGGATAAAGAGGATGTAAAAGGACACGGAGAGAAGAGGGGTGAGTAAAACCACTCAGCACAGACATGGCAGAAACAAATCAGCGTCTGAGGGATTCAATTAATTAACAGTCTGTTAACTCAGCTGTCCTTCAGGCAATCTAAGGACATGTTCTCTCATCTATGGTCATTTAAATTTGGACGTGGTTTCCCATACGTCGTCGTTCATGTCGTTCCACCGCATTTATATAACCTAGTCTAACCGTCTGAAAACAGGACGTCTCAAAAGATACATGGAGACGTGCATTAACTGTGGTGTGATGACGAAGGGGTTCACAAATAATCCCTGCAATTAAATCCTCTTAATCTTGATTTCTAGACATCTTGCAGGGAGGAAAGAGATCATGTCAAAATCAAAACCAGCTCTTTCTTCAGCTGCAAATTCCTGTCACCTGCTGTGTTGACAGGAAAGAAAAAAATCTCAGAGTTGTTTGCCATCTATATTCTACGACAGACTTTTAGGGCGACGTTGAGGAGATTTTTTTTTGAGACTTATAATGTCGTAATATTATGAGAATAAAGTCATAGTTTTAGAAAAAAAAACTGTAATTTCATGAGAATAAACTGCTGTCTGCTCCCCTCCCGAGGACACTGGCTGCTAAGCAGGCTGCCTGTGCTCCAGCCTGTTTTATAGTTTGCTGGCAATATGTTTATTTCAGTAATATAATATCCCCTTTCTCATAAAATTACATCTTTAGTCTCATACACTTACAATTTTTTCTCTCATAAAACCATGACTTTATTCTCAGAAAATTAAGACTTTATTCTCGTAAAAGTATGACTTTTCTCCCGTAAAATTATGACTTTATTCTCATAACATTAAGATTTTATTCTCATAAAATAATGACCTTTTTCTCTAAAATTATGACTTTATTCTCATAATATTAAGACTTTATTCTCATAAAAATTACAACCTCTTTCTTGTAAAGTTATGACTTGATTCTCATAAAATTATGACTTAATCTCATAATATTAAGACTTTATTCTCATAAAATTAGGCTTTTTCTTAACATGGCCCTTCATCATAACATTGGGACACGCTGCTCTACGCAGCATCCGTAATGTGCTGACCTGTCCCGGCGGGAGGCGTCGTGGCCGGCCTGCGCTGGGAGTAGAGTTGCTCCAGGAGTTTGGCGATATCCACCGCTGGCTGAGGCTTCGCTTTCTCTGTCAGTAAAAGAAAACACAGACTGAGAATAAAATCAGCCTGTTTGGAAATACTTGGTGAGTCTGTTTTAGCGAACGTCTTTCCATACGGCAGTCTCAAATTTTGCTTAATGGAAATATTCACAGAGTTTCCAGGTTTTTCATTTGCTGACATTCTTGTCTGAGCATTTATCCATTATCAGTTTCTCAATTAACTTTCCGTGAAGGTTTGTTCACCATAATATATATTGATATTGAAATAAGAAAATACATATTGTGACAAAGGATTTTATCCGTGTTGCCCACTTAGAACAAAACTTATAAAATCTTTCTCACCACTAGCTGACGCTTTTACTCTTCCACTGGTGGAGTGGAAAAAACATATGACTAAATTACAGTGACACCTGAGCGACTACAGGTACAAATCTGACAGAAAATCAGAAAAGTGTGTGTGTGCGTGCGTGCGTGCGTGTGTGTGTGTGTGAGTTTCTTACTGATGTGTGTCCTGCGTGGCTGTTTTTTGTCTGATGGTTTGGAGCTGAACAGGGCAGTTTGCGGCCTCCATACTACTCTGCACAACTCCCTGTGAATACACTGGACACACACACACACACACACACACACAGAAATCAAATTATGGGATGCACAAAGTAATGCTGGTGCCAGATTGCAAACCTGTTACAAGTTTAAATTGTTAGATTTAAGGAATTCTTTGCACTGTAAATTGTTACTACAAACTACAACTTAATTACTTTTGTGAATTAATGTCCCTGGTAAAAATTAGTTTTACATAGTATTTATATTTCCAACTGCATGCTTTTATGATATCATTTTGAAATTAACTTCTTTACGTGTTAAAATGAGTCAATCAATCGTGTTTTCAGTGTTTACTTTGAGATAAATGTGCATTTACAACGTGCATATGTTGTCAAATGCACATTTACGTCAAAAATGTCCTTAAATGCATTAATAATACCCAACAATATAACGTATTTTATTCATGTTTGTGTGCAAAGGTACTGAAAAGTCACTGAGGTCAAATTAAAGATTTAAAAACAACATACTTACTCTTGCACATAATCCTGATCCTCTTCTGAACAAAGCAGAAGCCATGCTTGTTTAAATGTAAAAACAGAGGATAACTGTGTAAAATAAATGTGCGTTTCTTTGCTTCACGGTGAGCAGGGATGTCAGGTCGCTCTGAGAAAGTACTAAATGTCCTGAAGCTCTGCGTCCTCCACCATGGCCGCGACCCTCGGATTTACCGCCGTAAACACACTAACGGATCATTTAACGGGAGATTAAAATGCAAAAATGTTCAATAACAAACGGCATTAAACTCGTTTAGCTAGCTAAAGTAAACGCGCTGATCGAGACCTTCCTGCGTCGACCTGAACCGATTAAATCGACTTTGAAGCGTTTGTTTGTTTGTTTGATACGTTGTTTGTTTGTTTGTTTGTTTGTTTGTTTTCTAGCTGGCTGACATGTTTTGTTTGTTGTCCTGAGTTTTTATAGCATTACAGTTACGTAAAGCTCTCAACCTAACGCCTCCAAAGACACGTGTAAAGCACCACAGAAGAAGAAGAACGCGTTTCCGGCCACTATTATCAAAATAAAAGCATCAACAACAACCGGTATTATTGAGTCTATTGTTATTTTTTCAATTATATTTTTTACTCCTTTGCTTTTATTTTTTTTGACTGTCTTTATTCGTATATTCCTGTATGTTATATTAAAATTTTCAATTTTGATCATTATTTTTCTGTTTAACTGATGACATTTATTGTTACTTTAAGTATTTTATTTTGCTCCACTCTTGTACATGATTTGTCTCATTGTATAGTACCCTCTAACTTTGTTTTAAAAGGTGCAATATAAATAACGTTGTTGTTATTCTTATTATTTTTCTTATTATTGTTACACCAGAAAAATGTTCAAACATTATTGTTACACCAGAAAAACATCCAAATATAAACTAGTTTATATAAATTTAAAAAAACAATTTGTTTATTTATTTGGTCACTGAATATTTATTTTTTCCTAATTCACAGTACTTTAGAAAACACACATATTCCACAACTGTAGAGCCAGTGATAGACGCCAGTGAGGATACTTTTATTTTGAAGGAAGTTCTGACTATTTCCCGGCGTTTTTGTGGTTAAATTTGTCTTTCTTGACGCAGAAGACAGACTGAAATGAAGACAACGCCCCCCTTTTACTACATGTGCCAGCACAACAGAGCTGGAGCAGTAACACTTCTACACATTTAACCCTTTCTGACAGAAAGTATTCTGACACTAAACTGACAGAGATGGGACAGGAGTATGTTCTGGGCTCCATGCACTGCTACACTGATTTTTCAGTTAATAGTCTGTTCCCAAACTGCTGCAGCTTAATGCAACCTTTGTGAGCGTCCTTTTTAGGCCATGTGTGCTGCAGGCTTCACATGCCATGTCACTCACTGTTGATCCTGGTTGAAAACTGAAACAAGAGCAGAAATACTCAGCGCTTCTTAGCTGCTTTTGCAGTGTTTAAACGTACAAAGAGACTAAAAAGCAAAACATGTTGATCTGAACTGGTGAATAACTGAAACGTCAACGTCATCAGGCTGAAGTTAAATGATATAGACTAGAGAACAACGATTATTTTCTAAAATTAGATTTATGTATGTATTTATCCTTTTTTTTTTGGTTTATTTATTTCATGGTCATTCCTACTCTTTATTCTGTCAGCTTTTTAAAAAATCACTCAGTAGTAACATCTTCCTTGAAGTCTTTCTGAAGATGTTGAAAAAATACTTCATTTGTTTATTTTTGTTTCTTTTTTTTTTGCTTTACATATCTTTGATTTTAAAATGTTTATTTGCATCATTTAAGTAACAATAGAAAACAGAAAAAGGGAAAAAAAAGACCTTATTTGGATGTCCTTTGCTTGATTTTTACTTGCAACTTTTAACATGCAAAAATAACTAAATCAGTGCATAAATTGGCTATCATGCTTTTAGCTATCATGTCAAGCAAAACAAAACAAACTCTAAAAAGTTTGAATGTTTTTTCATGTTTCTCAATGGTTCACTTTTTTTTAGTGGTTCCAATTTTTTTTTTTTAATGGTTCTCCATCTTTTTTTATTTTATCTTTTTGCATGTGTAAATATTTTCATGAAGTTCAACAAGAGAATGAGAGAACTTTTCCTCTTAAAGTCGTTGTCTTTAAAGGATTTTAAGAAGTCTGAAGTCTCTTTTTTGCCAGAAAAAATAATATTACAAAGTGCTGCAGTCTTGGTCCAACTGAAGTTTATTCTGAACATTGAAAGACAACAACGTACATCATCTTCTACAGTGATAATTAACAGCAGGCTCTCTATCGCCCCCCGTAGCGCTCATATATTAACTCTCAGATAGCAGTAGTATTATACACAACCTGGAAGGTCGACAGTAAGAACGGGTTCAAACTGGATTCGTTTCAGTGTGGAGGGGGGAGGGGGATATTAAGACAAATTCATCATCATTCTTCATCATCATCATCATCATCATCAGTCTGGGGAAACACAAACATTCACGTTCCTCCACAGTCGAGCTGCTGCAACCGGCTGAGCCTCGCTGACTTCTGATTGGACAGTGGCTGGTCACTAAGGTAACTATCGGTTGTCTCAGTGGTAATTCAGTAAACGTGGCATTAAATTAAACTAACTAACTAAGTTTGCTAACTGGCCGAGTAGCGAGCGTACTAACGTGTCTACGAGTCTGCTGAGCGAGCGCACTGACAGTGTTAGCTAATGCAGCGGCCATTTTGAACACTCGCGGAAAGATTAACGCTGCCTTCAAAGTAAATCCTGAGTTTGTTTGTTTTTTAAAAAGAAAATTGTGTGTGATATGTTTCAACATTAGGAGGTTAAATTTGTTGCCCTTTTAAATAATAGCAAGAAAAATAAATAAACAGGTGACAATACTATTTCATTATTTAAAACAAAAAAAATCTTTTTTTGCAACCTTTAATTTTGTATGTTCTCTTGCATAAGTTGACACAATGAAAGTTATTTTTTAAAATACTCCACCTTTCTGAACAATTACAAAACCCTATAGAGGTGCAGGAATGAGTCCAAAATGCCAGAAATTAGTTTAAAATTTTGCGCTCCCAGTTGCCTCAAAACAAAGTCAACAGGTTGAACTGCTTTTTGGTTATATCTGAAATAAGGACTGTGGTTTAAACAAGCTTAAGAGACTTTAATGTCTTGTTCTGCGCCATAAAATATGTCATTAAATACCCGGCTGTGAACTTTGGAGCTTTAATGTGTCTAAAAAAAGTTCAGTGCTTTGTGGTTAAATGTTAAATGTGGTTAAATGTGGTTAAATGAGACTACAGAACGTCATCAAACTGAGTCGCATTGACTTAACAGCGTAGTTGTGTTGACATTAAATCATGTAGTTCGGTTATAGCCAACATTAGCTTTTCACTTGTGGTGATTGCATTTAGGCCTCAAAAATCCTAAAAGTGGTGTTCATTTGTGAAGATTATATTGCTAAACAAAACATGTGAGTATCATAAACTTTTTTTTTTTTGCCACAGAGCTTTTCTGCCATAATCAAAAAACCAATGGAAGGGCTCAGCTTCTCTTTTTCTTTAAGCTTGCTTAGATATTTTAAAAAACGAAATGTATGCACGAGCTATTTTTTATGTTAAATGTTATCGAGTTTCTGTTTTCAACACAGACTGAATATAAAGAGCGAGAGTGACCAGCGTCTCAGGCGAGATCCAGTGCGGCGCGGAGCTTCAGCGTCAGGTGAGAGAGCCCGGTGTGCCTCCAGCTGCTTGTCAGCGGTTGTGACACTTAACAGTTTGTCAAATAAAATAAAAAAACTCGGACAGTTATCAGTATAACAACCTGTGTTCAAAATTAGTCTGTTAAATTTCATTGCGCGTCTGAAATGGTAAGTAAGGGCGGCTCACGTGTTTGCGTCTCTGCGCTGAACACAACACGGGAATGACTCTACGTAGTCAATAAACACTTTAATAACCGTTGGGTAAAATGATCATTTCTGTCACTGTGTGTCCCATTAACGAATACTCAAATAGCCAAATATTTGGGTCCAGCCCTAATTATTTTTTATTCATTTTTGTACAGGGGGAGTAAATGGCGATGCATTGTCCATATTTATATTCAGTCCTCAGGAGGGACGCATGAGGATACATTAACGTTTACACTACGGAGGATATGTGGTCAAAAGCGTCCAAGGACCCCTCGGCAGGCGGTTTGAGTGATCAGATCAAAATGCGCACTGGTTTACACTTGTATTGAGAGCTGCCCAAAACTCATTTTAAGACCAGGTATAAACAAGGTCATACACCGTCCTGCTTCCCCAAATACTCACTACAGCACCAAACGTGAATTAATCCACCGCTCAATATAATCTACCCTTTCCCTGTTTGAATAATGTTTGCTTAGAAGTACAGTGATTATTAAAAACAAAAAAAAAACTGTGTCATTAAAAGAAACATACAGTATATTTAGGAACATTTTATGTTAAATGTTTTCTAGTTTCCCTCTCTGACTATTCAAAATGGCCACTGTGTAACGCCGCTCAGTCGCATCGCGTTCTGCTCTAATATCAGCGACAGTGTTTGTGTTTTCAAAGTGCTGGGAGTGCCGTCGCACAGTAAAATCATTATTTTTTTGACACTGAACTTCCTCAGGGTTAGAGTGTGTAAATGATCTAAAAGTCTGTTCCTATAAAACACGTGTCTGCAGTATCTAGCGTGTTTGAGGGGCCCCCCGTCCAGCTCCGGGCCCCGCGACTCTCTCAGGGTTTTTCCTCCCCTGCATAGTGACGGCCACTGTGACAGCTCCACACAGCAGCAACAACAAAGGTTTGGCGGAAATCCCCTAAAACCACGACCCCCGTGTGCATCACGAAAAAACAAATGAAGACATTCTTTACAGTACCTCAAATTAAGTTAGCTGTCACCTGTTCCCTGTGAGCCTGATTCAGCCACGTTATTATCAGCATCTTTATAATCGACACGCGTAAACGGGACGTCGTGATATTTATTTACACTGGACACTTGTCATAGATTAGGCTAAAATCTTTCTATAAATTTAAGCTTATTAGCATTAAGATTCTCATTAAACCTGTACATTTGTTTTTCTGAGATAACATGGCAAGTGTTCAGCGAAGGTCAGAACCGACCAAAATTTAAAACAGCAAAGTCCCTTCACACGCAGCCGCCTCACAGCCGACAGCCTGACGAGTCCGGCACTCTGAGAGGTTTAAGACTTGACGTAAAAAATAAAAAAAAAGTACAATGAGCCGTACCTTTAATTAGCCTGTCCACCTTCACAATCATACAGTCATTCACACCAGCCGTGTCTCTCACACACACACACACACACACACACACACACACACACACACACACACACACACACACACACACACACACACACAGGGGCTTGATGGGACTCAGAAGGAGGGCTGGGATTGTCACTGGAGTGTCTGTCAGACTGTCTGATGAAGCAGAGCAAGAGAAACCGTAAAGACTGGACTGGATTGAACCAGATTGGACTAAATACTGTTTTGGACCAGATTAAATGAGGACAGACGTCGACTGGACAGGAATAGTAACGGACACTTGTCGTCTTTCTCTGAGTCCGTTATGAGAGCAGCTTGTTCTCCCACTATAGAACCAATCTGCCATTTTAAAGCAGAAAAGCATCACTTCAAGAAATTTAATAAAAAAACAGTTTAAATAAAGTTGTAATAATGCATGTAAGACTTGAAGGGTTTAAGAGGTTCAGTGATTTATGAGGACCTGAAGACCTCCAGTGCTACGTGGAATATGATTTTAAAAACTGATAGTAGTCTGACACTGAGATAATATGTTTAAAATGTATCTTCTCAGCTCAGATGAATGTGGTGCAAAACAACTAGAAATGATAGAAACTCCACCCTCTATTTATTTTTATTGCATATTATGGTTTTTATTTCTTATACACTTGTTTTATGCTTCTTTTTTCTGCGCTTTTACTGTTTTGACTTTTGTTGTTTAAAATGTCTTGGCCTGTCTGCAGCAAATTTCCACAGTTACAGTATCAATGTGCTGTATAATTATTTTATTTTATTCATTGTCATATTTGAAAGAATATATTTCTATATATTTGTTTGGTTTTAAATTTGAGCACTTCTGCATGTTAAGCACTTTGAGCAGCATTTTGTGTACTAAAGGTGCTGTATAAATAAAGATTATTATTATTATTATTATTATTATTATTATTATTATTATTATTATCATGATTATTATATTTTTGCAGACTGGTTAAAACCGAATTAAGGACAGTTTGTCCCACTGTCCCCTGCTGTCTGTGCTCAGACTGCTGCAGTGTTTAAAATGCATGTATGTGCATCGATACACCGGATCAACGGACGGCCGCTGGTCAGTGTCGGGTTGTTGGTGAGCGCCTGTCGCTCTAGATTTTGCGGTGTGGCACTGCTGGCCCATGTTGGCTTTTTTTTCTTTTTTTTTTTTTTAGCACGTTGAATTGGTGTCGGAGCACCACTTATTATCCAGTTTTTTCATTCAATTAAAAAAGAAAATGGTGAACACTGATAATTTTTCTCAGCTGAATGTGCCAATCTCCTGAAATATTATCAGCCAGTAAGAAACTAAACCAGACGAAACTGAGAGAATCCAGTCTAATCCAGCCCAGCTATCTGGTCCTCATAATACTATTCCTGTCTGGTTGAGTCCAGCCCCGTATGATCCTGTCCAGGTATTTTACGGTTCCTCAAACAGCTGGAGGTCCAGCCTGACAACGATCTCTCCCGTGGGAACCTCGTGGAGCAGCAGCCGTTTGGTGATTGGTCCTTTAGAGCCCTGGTCCTTCTTTATTTCAGCCAACCGGATCTCCGTCCTGCCCAGGAAGTCTGCGGGGAGGAAGTCGAGGACAGAGCGTGCGATGAAAATGTAAAAAAAAGCCATTTATCTCTGCTGCATTTATCTTTTAAAAAGCAGTGTGTGATTACGACTGACCGTCAGGCGAGAACTGGTCTCGCTCAAACACAGTGACACAGAGGACGTCCTGTTCAAGGTCCTTTATAAAAAACTGACAATTGGAGTTCCACTTCGGATTCAATGTGTCCTACACACACACACGCACACACACGCACGCACGCACACACACACACACGCACACACACACACGCACGCACGCACACACACACACACACACACACACACACACACACAGAGAGAACAGCAGTGAAATGAATGATCGGATCCACAGTCAGCTCAAAGTTGAATTGGACAGTAAATCCGTATATATATATATATATATATATATATATACCTTTAAAGTTTAATTTCTAATAAGACCTAACTGTTTCACCAAAAACAGACTCTTCTCTATGACTTAGATCATCTCTTGATTTGTATGTAACACTTAATAAATAATAAGAGCGCTGGCTTATCAGTCTCTAAAGGAGGCGCACAGAGTAAGTGTTGGAAGACAAACAATAAATCCTCCGAAATATCTCTACAGTAACTTAAGTTTGGTTTAGTTTGACCGCCTCGGTCATATGTAAGATAAATAAAGATAAGATAAAATAAAACCTAATAGTAAATGGACAAAAATGTAAATAAAATAAGATAAAAAATGAATACAATAAAAATAAAGATAAAATAAGATGTTGATAAATAAAGTACAAATAAAAATGGAATAGATTAAAATAGATAAAATAAGACAAATATAGGATATAGATCAGAATAAAGATAATATAAGATAAAATGGGCAGTGGGATGTAAAATATGATGATGGTTAGGATGGAGTGACATAAATAAAAATATAAACCAGATAAAGGGCTATATACATACATGAAAGGATTATACGTGACAAGTTAATCCAATCGTATTGCACAAATGTATGAGAAAAATCATTTTGATACAATAATAAAAAAACACCAAATACAGACTATAAAAATACTAAAAAATAAAAAAGTAAAATGGACGGCAGGATATGGCGCTTTCTGCCTCAAGGTAAACGTAACAAAAGTCATACCTGTAATGTTTTCGTGATATGGCACTGTGAACCCATGGTCACCTCACAGTACGGGTTACTTTTTCCTGGAAATTAAGACAAGCAGATATTTATATATATTTATTTATATTTGTAACGTCTCTCTTTTTGTTTTTTTTACCAGTAGACCACAAACTGTTGCTACTTCAGATAAGTTGGAATATCTTTTTTATATATTTTATATTATATTTTTACAAATGTACCACAAATAATTCAAACCTTTGCTCTTTTTTTAATACTTTGGTAAAAGTCGCGTGCACGTACCATGGGAGCGACAGGGTTTGAGCTCGATTCCCTCCACAATGTTGACCATCAGTCTGCCGATACCTGTGGCCCTCTGAGAACGCACTGAGACAAAGAACATTACATCAAAATCAGTAAATGTCTTTCGTTTGCCTTCGACAAAACATCCAGGATGAAGGGAAGAAAAAGGAGATACCTAAATACGCCTTCTCTCTCTTCTTCTTCTCTGTCTCGATGAAGAGCTCTGAAGCTGCCTTAATTTTCTGAACCCACGCCGTCCTGCATGAACACACACAAACAAACGAAAAGAGACATTTTGAGGCCGCAGACAGTACATCAGTCTGCACTAAAGCTGGAAGTTTATTGTCATTTCAGTCAAATATTTTCACAAATGTAAGTGATGATGGCTAAAGCTAAGAAATAAGACGGGCTGTAAAGAAAGCACAGTATTCATCATGTGTTTGCGTTACCGTTCATTGATGCTCTCGGCTCTGAGCGTGTAAACTCGGTCTATGTGGGAGATGTGGAACAGAGGTTCGTCTCCTGACGGGTCTGTCGGCAGCTTCACTAACACTTCGTTTAGGAAGATTGGCTGAAAGAGACAAGAAAAGCTCAGTTAGTGGGAGTTAGTGTGAGTCATGCATGGCTTACAGACTCATTTACTGCACGTCCTTTTATTTAAAATAAATTATACTTTACTTTAAAAACACTGCAATTGTCTGCAGGGATCCAGAGTTTCAGGAATTTAACAAAACAGACAGCGATTTTAAAACTCTTTTAAATTCATTTTATCCTTATTAACATTTGTGTGAAATTTTGTCATGATTAATATATGAATTCTTACGTTTTAGCCAAAAACATGCTTAGAAGGGCACAGTAACCTTGACCTTTGACCTTCGATCACCAATTTCAATCAATTTAATCTTGTGTC